>NW_027125237.1:600000-823000 GCF_033026475.1 Channa argus | reverse complement strand
GCAGGCCCAGTTCAGATCCTTCTGCCCATTACTCAGGCCTACTGCCTGAACACCCACCCAAACTGATGACGGTACCCCCAACAACGGAGATGGGTTTACCTTCCCTCTAACCACCCTGTACAGGACCCTTTGCTGCTTCCATATGCCATCTTCCAGGTTCTTAGGGTGAGCCCTCAGCCACTTGGCAACCAACGCATAGTGCCACGGTAGCTGCTCTGACCTCGGACCTACATTGGACCAGTTTAGTATCCCTCTGGCAGCGTATAAAAAGAAATATTTCATACCTATACTAGCCGGATGCCCCACCTCTGAAGCCATGTCCTGAAGCAGAGACTCCACAAAAATGGTGTCAAGTTTCAGGGGGAGGTCCGGCACATGCCTGCCACCCTCAGCCAAGCCCGACATCATGCGGCCAAGTGCCACCCACTCATACCTCCCTCCCCATAGGAAATCGAAAATTGTTCTCGCCAGGGGCCGTCTGATGGCGACCGGCAGAGGGAAAACACATGCCAGGTGGAGCACAGAGGAGAGCATGTCCGCCTTGAGCACAAGCACTTTACCCAGAAGTGTCAGCTTCCTGGCCTTCCACAATGCTAATCTGGACTTCACTCGCTGAAAACGCCCCTCCCAGTTGACGGTAGCACTATTCATTGGTTTGAATTGTACACCTAAGATCTTTATTGGCCCTTGACACGCTGATAGTCCACCCGGAGCAACATCACGACCCTTCCACCTCCCTTCACTGTACATTTGCCAATGTTGTGCCTAGCTCCTGAGACCCTTCCAAAATCCTCAAAAAGCCCCAAAGCTCTCACCAAACACTCGTCACTGTCCAGCAACAATGTTGTGTCATCAGCGTACTGTGAAAGTTTGACCTGTAGGTCCCCACCCTCTGGAACCAGGGTCACTTTCACACTGGCGTCTGCTCTGATGGCCTCTGCAGGGGAATGCAGGGGGGGTGCCTAAGCCCTTCAACACCTTCAGCATCTGGGTGCAGCAGAACCGGGAACATCTGGATGCAGCAGAACCATAGGCTCAGGAGCAACCACAAAATCCCCCACCCACTCCTAATGTGGGCTCCTACAAAACCCCTCTCCACCACCTGCCATGTCAGTGTAAGATCAGGCTTTGCCCTCCCCACAACCTTTTTTGCCTTAGCCCAGAGCTGTCTGGTAAAACTGCACTCCCACATAACATGGTACGCTGTCTCCCCAGCACCACACGATGGTCTCGGGCACAGAGGAGACCGGCCCAGACCGTGCCTGTGTATCTTGTCTCGCACCGGTAGCGTTCTGTGCAAGCAGGCCCAGTTCAGATCCTTCTGCCCATTACTCAGGCCTACTGCCTGAACACCCACCAAAACTGATGACGGTACCCCCAACAACGGAGACGGGTTTACCTTCCCTCTAACCACCCTGTACAGGAGCCTTTGCTGCTTCCATATGCCATCTTCCAGGGCCTCAGCGTGAGCCCTCAGCCACTTGGCAACCCAGGCATAGTGCCACGGTAGCTGCTCTGACCTCGGACTTACATTGGACCAGTTCAGTATCCCTCTGGCAGCGTATAAAAAGAAATATTTCATACCTAAACTAGCCGGATGCCCCACCTCTGAAGCCATGTCCTGAAGCAGAGACGCCACAAAAATGGTGTCAAGTTTCAGGGGGAGGTCCGGCACATCCCTGCCACCCTTAGCCAAGCCCGACATCATGCGGCCACGTGCCACCCACTCATACCTCCCTCCCCATAGGAAATCGAAAATTGTTCTCGCCAGGGGCCGTCTGATGGCGACCGGCAGAGGGAAAACATATGCCAGGTGGAGCACAGAGGAGAGCATGTCCGCCTTGAGCACAAGCACTTTACCCAGAAGTGTCAGCTTCCTGGCCTTCCACAATGCTAATCTGGACTTCAATCGCTGAAAACGCCCCTCCCAGTTGACGGTAGCACTATTCATTGTTTGGAATTGTACACCTAAGATCTTTATTGGCCCTTGACACACCGATAGTCCACCCGGAGCAACATCACGCCCCTTCCAACTCCCTTCACTGTACATTTGCCAATGTTGAGCCTAGCTCCTGAGACCCTTCAAAAATCCTCAAAACCTCCAAAGCTCTCACCACACACTCGTCACTGTCCAGCAACAATGTTGTGTCATCAGCGTACTGTGAAAGTTTCACCCGTAGGTCCCCTCCCCCTGGAACCAGGGTCACCCTCACACTGGCGTCTGCTCTGATGGCCTCTGCAGGGGAATGCAGGGGGGTGCTGAAGCCCTTCAACACCTTCAGCATCTGGGTGCAGCAGAACCGGGAACATCTGGGTGCAGCAGAACCTGGAACTGTCGACAACCGGTCCAGAAACCTAGTGGGTCCCGCACATATCGTGCAGCAGAAACCACATCAGAAAAGCGACCGAAAAATTCCTTTAATGCCAAGTCTGTCATAAAAGGGTTGAACATATGGACAGAAATTATCCTAAAGTTAGGTCTGTCCATATTTACCACCTCACACAAATTCAACGGGTGCTTGTTTGCCAATCTAGCACACCTTGCAGTGACAGCCTGATGAGTCTCAGCTGAAACAAATGAAACATCATACCCGGTTGCCTGCTGATGCCACTGAATACAAAAAACGTCCTCCACCGTCAGATTCAACTGGCCCTTGATGATTCTGGTGCAAAACAAATCCCTTGGCATCACTTCCCTGTCGCTGCTCCTCCACTGGAACCTCAAAGTCCTGCGCAGTCCCACCCGAGGAATTGTCCGGCCCTGGTTGGCAAACGCCATGTTAGAAAAAGAAGAAAATACACAGCGCGCGCTTCTCAATTGTACAATTGACAAGAACAGATTTTTTTTTTTTTTTTTTTTTTTTTTTTATTAGAAAAAATCAACAGTACAGTAACCATTATACTCCCAACACATGACTTGGCACTGTGTCCCCATTCGCATCCCCGCACCCCTGAAGTGAAACTGCCCTTATGTCATGAAAGAAAAACAAACGACTCCAAAACAGAAAAACACAAGCAAAAGAAAGACACAATAAGAAAAACTGAAACATAACCTGTACCAGTGCACCATTATCTTTTATAGCAACCCAAAACCACCTTTCCACTTTTCTTTTGCAGCGTGATACCCTAACTTGTCCACATCCAACTTCATCCTTTCTGTCACCTCCCATTCGACCCCCTTAGCCACCCTCTCTGTAGTCCACTCCACTCCACTCCATTCCGTACGAGCTCCTGTCTTGCCAGCCATAGCCCCCTTTTTTATAGGCTCAGGAGCAACCACAAAATCCCCCACCCACTCCTAATGTGGGCTCCTACAAAACCCCTCTCCACCACCTGCCATGTCAGTGTAAGATCAGGCTTTGCCCTCCCCACAACCTTTTTTGCCTTAGCCCAGAGCTGTCTGGTAAAATTGCACTCCCACATAACATGGTACGCTGTCTCCCCAGCACCACACGATGGTCTCGGGCACAGAGGAGACCGGCCCAGACCGTGCCTGTGTATCTTGTCTCGCACCGGTAGCGTTCTGTGCAAGCAGGCCCAGTTCAGATCCTTCTGCCCATTACTCAGGCCTACTGCCTGAACACCCACCAAAACTGATGACGGTACCCCCAACAACGGAGACGGGTTTACCTTCCCTCTAACCACCCTGTACAGGAGCCTTTGCTGCTTCCATATGCCATCTTCCAGGGCCTCAGCGTGAGCCCTCAGCCACTTGGCAACCCAGGCATAGTGCCACGGTAGCTGCTCTGACCTCGGACTTACATTGGACCAGTTCAGTATCCCTCTGGCAGCGTAAAAAAAGAAATATTTCATACCTAAACTAGCCGGATGCCCCACCTCTGAAGCCTTGTCCTGAAGCAGAGACGCCACAAAAATGGTGTCAAGTTTTAGGGGGAGGTCCGGCACATCCCTGCCACCCTCAGCCAAGCCCGACATCATGCGGCCACGTGCCACCCACTCATACCTCCCTCCCCATAGGAAATCGAAAATTGTTCTCGCCAGGGGCCGTCTGATGGCGACCGGCAGAGGGAAAACATATGCCAGGTGGAGCACAGAGGAGAGCATGTCCGCCTTGAGCACAAGCACTTTACCCAGAAGTGTCAGCTTCCTGGCCTTCCACAATGCTAATCTGGACTTCAATCGCTGAAAACGCCCCTCCCAGTTGACGGTAGCACTATTCATTGGTTGGAATTGTACACCTAAGATCTTTATTGGCCCTTGACACACCGATAGTCCACCCGGAGCAACATCACGCCCCTTCCAACTCCCTTCACTGTACATTTGCCAATGTTGAGCCTAGCTCCTGAGACCCTTCCAAAATCCTCAAAACCTCCAAAGCTCTCACCACACACTCGTCACTGTCCAGCAACAATGTTGTGTCATCAGTGTACTGTGAAAGTTTCACCCGTAGGTCCCCTCCCCCTGGAACCAGGGTCACCCTCACACTGGCGTCTGCTCTGATGGCCTCTGCAGGGGAATGCAGGGGGGGTGCTGAAGCCCTTCCACACCTTCAACATCTGGGTGCAGCAGATCCGGGAACATCTGGGTGCAGCAGAACCTGGAACTGTCGACAACCAGTCCAGAAACCTAGTGGGTCCCGCACATATCGTGCAGCAGAAACCACATCAGAAAAGCGACCGAAAAATTCCTTTAATGCCAAGTCTGTCATAAAAGGGTTGAACATATGGACAGAAATTATCCTAAAGTTAGGTCTGTCCATATTTACCACCTCACACAAATTCAACGGGTGCTTGTTTGCCAATCTAGCACACCTTGCAGTGACAGCCTGATGAGTCTCAGCTGAAACAAATGAAACATCATACCCGGTTGCCTGCTGATGCCACTGAATACAAAAAACGTCCTCCACCGTCAGATTCAACTGGCCCTTGATGATTCTGGTGCAAAACAAATCCCTTGGCATCACTTCCCTGTCGCTGCTCCTCCACTGGAACCTCAAAGTCCTGCGCAGTCCCACCCAAGGAATTGACCGGCCCTGGTTGGCAAACGCCATGTTAGAAAAAGAAGAAAAAACACAGCGCGCGCTTCTCAAATGTACAAGTGTCAAGAACAGATTTTTTTTTTTTTTTTTATATTTTATTAGAAAAAATCAACAGTACAGTAACCATTATACTCCCAACACATGACTTGGCACTGTGTCCCCATTCGCATCCCCGCACCCCTGAAGTGAAACTGCCAATATCTCATGAAAGAAAAACAAACGACTCCAAAACAGAAAAACACAAGCAAAAGAAAGACACAATAAGAAAAACTGAAACATAACCTGTACCAGTGCACCGTTATCTTTTATAGCAACCCAAAACCACCTTTCCACTTTTCTTTTGCAGCGTGATACCCCAACTTGTCCACATCCCACTTCATCCTTTCTGTCACCTCCCATTCGACCCCCTTAGCCACCCTCTCTGTAGTCCACTCCACTCCACTCCATTCCGTACGAGCTCCTGTCTTGCCAGCCATAGCCCCCTTTTGTATAGGCTCAGGAGCAACCACAAAATCCCCCACCCACTCCTAATGTGGGCTCCTACAAAACCCCTCTCCACCACCTGCCATGACAGTGTAAGATCAGGCTTTGCCCTCCCCACCACCTTTTTTGCCTTAGCCCAGAGCTGTCTGGCAAAACTGCACTCCCACATAACTTGGTACGCTGTCTCCCCAGCACCACACGATGGTCTCGGGCACAGAGGAGACCGGCCCAGACCGTGCCTGTGTATCTTGCCTCGCACCGGTAGCGTTCTGTGCAAGCAGGCCCAGTTCAGATCCTTCTGCCCATTACTCAGGCCTACTGCCTGAACACCCACCCAAACTGATGACGGTACCCCCAACAACGGAGATGGGTTTACCTTCCCTCTAACCACCCTGTACAGGACCCTTTGCTGCTTCCATATGCCATCTTCCAGGTTCTTAGGGTGAGCCCTCAGCCACTTGGCAACCAACGCATAGTGCCACGGTAGCTGCTCTGACCTCGGACCTACATTGGACCAGTTTAGTATCCCTCTGGCAGCGTATAAAAAGAAATATTTCATACCTATACTAGCCGGATGCCCCACCTCTGAAGCCATGTCCTGAAGCAGAGACTCCACAAAAATGGTGTCAAGTTTCAGGGGGAGGTCCGGCACATGCCTGCCACCCTCAGCCAAGCCCGACATCATGCGGCCAAGTGCCACCCACTCATACCTCCCTCCCCATAGGAAATCGAAAATTGTTCTCGCCAGGGGCCGTCTGATGGCGACCGGCAGAGGGAAAACACATGCCAGGTGGAGCACAGAGGAGAGCATGTCCGCCTTGAGCACAAGCACTTTACCCAGAAGTGTCAGCTTCCTGGCCTTCCACAATGCTAATCTGGACTTCACTCGCTGAAAACGCCCCTCCCAGTTGACGGTAGCACTATTCATTGGTTTGAATTGTACACCTAAGATCTTTATTGGCCCTTGACACGCTGATAGTCCACCCGGAGCAACATCACGACCCTTCCACCTCCCTTCACTGTACATTTGCCAATGTTGTGCCTAGCTCCTGAGACCCTTCCAAAATCCTCAAAAAGCCCCAAAGCTCTCACCAAACACTCGTCACTGTCCAGCAACAATGTTGTGTCATCAGCGTACTGTGAAAGTTTGACCTGTAGGTCCCCACCCTCTGGAACCAGGGTCACTTTCACACTGGCGTCTGCTCTGATGGCCTCTGCAGGGGAATGCAGGGGGGGTGCCTAAGCCCTTCAACACCTTCAGCATCTGGGTGCAGCAGAACCGGGAACATCTGGATGCAGCAGAACCATAGGCTCAGGAGCAACCACAAAATCCCCCACCCACTCCTAATGTGGGCTCCTACAAAACCCCTCTCCACCACCTGCCATGTCAGTGTAAGATCAGGCTTTGCCCTCCCCACAACCTTTTTTGCCTTAGCCCAGAGCTGTCTGGTAAAACTGCACTCCCACATAACATGGTACGCTGTCTCCCCAGCACCACACGATGGTCTCGGGCACAGAGGAGACCGGCCCAGACCGTGCCTGTGTATCTTGTCTCGCACCGGTAGCGTTCTGTGCAAGCAGGCCCAGTTCAGATCCTTCTGCCCATTACTCAGGCCTACTGCCTGAACACCCACCAAAACTGATGACGGTACCCCCAACAACGGAGACGGGTTTACCTTCCCTCTAACCACCCTGTACAGGAGCCTTTGCTGCTTCCATATGCCATCTTCCAGGGCCTCAGCGTGAGCCCTCAGCCACTTGGCAACCCAGGCATAGTGCCACGGTAGCTGCTCTGACCTCGGACTTACATTGGACCAGTTCAGTATCCCTCTGGCAGCGTATAAAAAGAAATATTTCATACCTAAACTAGCCGGATGCCCCACCTCTGAAGCCATGTCCTGAAGCAGAGACGCCACAAAAATGGTGTCAAGTTTCAGGGGGAGGTCCGGCACATCCCTGCCACCCTTAGCCAAGCCCGACATCATGCGGCCACGTGCCACCCACTCATACCTCCCTCCCCATAGGAAATCGAAAATTGTTCTCGCCAGGGGCCGTCTGATGGCGACCGGCAGAGGGAAAACATATGCCAGGTGGAGCACAGAGGAGAGCATGTCCGCCTTGAGCACAAGCACTTTACCCAGAAGTGTCAGCTTCCTGGCCTTCCACAATGCTAATCTGGACTTCAATCGCTGAAAACGCCCCTCCCAGTTGACGGTAGCACTATTCATTGTTTGGAATTGTACACCTAAGATCTTTATTGGCCCTTGACACACCGATAGTCCACCCGGAGCAACATCACGCCCCTTCCAACTCCCTTCACTGTACATTTGCCAATGTTGAGCCTAGCTCCTGAGACCCTTCAAAAATCCTCAAAACCTCCAAAGCTCTCACCACACACTCGTCACTGTCCAGCAACAATGTTGTGTCATCAGCGTACTGTGAAAGTTTCACCCGTAGGTCCCCTCCCCCTGGAACCAGGGTCACCCTCACACTGGCGTCTGCTCTGATGGCCTCTGCAGGGGAATGCAGGGGGGTGCTGAAGCCCTTCAACACCTTCAGCATCTGGGTGCAGCAGAACCGGGAACATCTGGGTGCAGCAGAACCTGGAACTGTCGACAACCGGTCCAGAAACCTAGTGGGTCCCGCACATATCGTGCAGCAGAAACCACATCAGAAAAGCGACCGAAAAATTCCTTTAATGCCAAGTCTGTCATAAAAGGGTTGAACATATGGACAGAAATTATCCTAAAGTTAGGTCTGTCCATATTTACCACCTCACACAAATTCAACGGGTGCTTGTTTGCCAATCTAGCACACCTTGCAGTGACAGCCTGATGAGTCTCAGCTGAAACAAATGAAACATCATACCCGGTTGCCTGCTGATGCCACTGAATACAAAAAACGTCCTCCACCGTCAGATTCAACTGGCCCTTGATGATTCTGGTGCAAAACAAATCCCTTGGCATCACTTCCCTGTCGCTGCTCCTCCACTGGAACCTCAAAGTCCTGCGCAGTCCCACCCGAGGAATTGTCCGGCCCTGGTTGGCAAACGCCATGTTAGAAAAAGAAGAAAATACACAGCGCGCGCTTCTCAATTGTACAATTGACAAGAACAGATTTTTTTTTTTTTTTTTTTTTTTTTTTTATTAGAAAAAATCAACAGTACAGTAACCATTATACTCCCAACACATGACTTGGCACTGTGTCCCCATTCGCATCCCCGCACCCCTGAAGTGAAACTGCCCTTATGTCATGAAAGAAAAACAAACGACTCCAAAACAGAAAAACACAAGCAAAAGAAAGACACAATAAGAAAAACTGAAACATAACCTGTACCAGTGCACCATTATCTTTTATAGCAACCCAAAACCACCTTTCCACTTTTCTTTTGCAGCGTGATACCCTAACTTGTCCACATCCAACTTCATCCTTTCTGTCACCTCCCATTCGACCCCCTTAGCCACCCTCTCTGTAGTCCACTCCACTCCACTCCATTCCGTACGAGCTCCTGTCTTGCCAGCCATAGCCCCCTTTTTTATAGGCTCAGGAGCAACCACAAAATCCCCCACCCACTCCTAATGTGGGCTCCTACAAAACCCCTCTCCACCACCTGCCATGTCAGTGTAAGATCAGGCTTTGCCCTCCCCACAACCTTTTTTGCCTTAGCCCAGAGCTGTCTGGTAAAATTGCACTCCCACATAACATGGTACGCTGTCTCCCCAGCACCACACGATGGTCTCGGGCACAGAGGAGACCGGCCCAGACCGTGCCTGTGTATCTTGTCTCGCACCGGTAGCGTTCTGTGCAAGCAGGCCCAGTTCAGATCCTTCTGCCCATTACTCAGGCCTACTGCCTGAACACCCACCAAAACTGATGACGGTACCCCCAACAACGGAGACGGGTTTACCTTCCCTCTAACCACCCTGTACAGGAGCCTTTGCTGCTTCCATATGCCATCTTCCAGGGCCTCAGCGTGAGCCCTCAGCCACTTGGCAACCCAGGCATAGTGCCACGGTAGCTGCTCTGACCTCGGACTTACATTGGACCAGTTCAGTATCCCTCTGGCAGCGTAAAAAAAGAAATATTTCATACCTAAACTAGCCGGATGCCCCACCTCTGAAGCCTTGTCCTGAAGCAGAGACGCCACAAAAATGGTGTCAAGTTTTAGGGGGAGGTCCGGCACATCCCTGCCACCCTCAGCCAAGCCCGACATCATGCGGCCACGTGCCACCCACTCATACCTCCCTCCCCATAGGAAATCGAAAATTGTTCTCGCCAGGGGCCGTCTGATGGCGACCGGCAGAGGGAAAACATATGCCAGGTGGAGCACAGAGGAGAGCATGTCCGCCTTGAGCACAAGCACTTTACCCAGAAGTGTCAGCTTCCTGGCCTTCCACAATGCTAATCTGGACTTCAATCGCTGAAAACGCCCCTCCCAGTTGACGGTAGCACTATTCATTGGTTGGAATTGTACACCTAAGATCTTTATTGGCCCTTGACACACCGATAGTCCACCCGGAGCAACATCACGCCCCTTCCAACTCCCTTCACTGTACATTTGCCAATGTTGAGCCTAGCTCCTGAGACCCTTCCAAAATCCTCAAAACCTCCAAAGCTCTCACCACACACTCGTCACTGTCCAGCAACAATGTTGTGTCATCAGTGTACTGTGAAAGTTTCACCCGTAGGTCCCCTCCCCCTGGAACCAGGGTCACCCTCACACTGGCGTCTGCTCTGATGGCCTCTGCAGGGGAATGCAGGGGGGGTGCTGAAGCCCTTCCACACCTTCAACATCTGGGTGCAGCAGATCCGGGAACATCTGGGTGCAGCAGAACCTGGAACTGTCGACAACCAGTCCAGAAACCTAGTGGGTCCCGCACATATCGTGCAGCAGAAACCACATCAGAAAAGCGACCGAAAAATTCCTTTAATGCCAAGTCTGTCATAAAAGGGTTGAACATATGGACAGAAATTATCCTAAAGTTAGGTCTGTCCATATTTACCACCTCACACAAATTCAACGGGTGCTTGTTTGCCAATCTAGCACACCTTGCAGTGACAGCCTGATGAGTCTCAGCTGAAACAAATGAAACATCATACCCGGTTGCCTGCTGATGCCACTGAATACAAAAAACGTCCTCCACCGTCAGATTCAACTGGCCCTTGATGATTCTGGTGCAAAACAAATCCCTTGGCATCACTTCCCTGTCGCTGCTCCTCCACTGGAACCTCAAAGTCCTGCGCAGTCCCACCCAAGGAATTGACCGGCCCTGGTTGGCAAACGCCATGTTAGAAAAAGAAGAAAAAACACAGCGCGCGCTTCTCAAATGTACAAGTGTCAAGAACAGATTTTTTTTTTTTTTTTTATATTTTATTAGAAAAAATCAACAGTACAGTAACCATTATACTCCCAACACATGACTTGGCACTGTGTCCCCATTCGCATCCCCGCACCCCTGAAGTGAAACTGCCAATATCTCATGAAAGAAAAACAAACGACTCCAAAACAGAAAAACACAAGCAAAAGAAAGACACAATAAGAAAAACTGAAACATAACCTGTACCAGTGCACCGTTATCTTTTATAGCAACCCAAAACCACCTTTCCACTTTTCTTTTGCAGCGTGATACCCCAACTTGTCCACATCCCACTTCATCCTTTCTGTCACCTCCCATTCGACCCCCTTAGCCACCCTCTCTGTAGTCCACTCCACTCCACTCCATTCCGTACGAGCTCCTGTCTTGCCAGCCATAGCCCCCTTTTGTATAGGCTCAGGAGCAACCACAAAATCCCCCACCCACTCCTAATGTGGGCTCCTACAAAACCCCTCTCCACCACCTGCCATGACAGTGTAAGATCAGGCTTTGCCCTCCCCACCACCTTTTTTGCCTTAGCCCAGAGCTGTCTGGCAAAACTGCACTCCCACATAACTTGGTACGCTGTCTCCCCAGCACCACACGATGGTCTCGGGCACAGAGGAGACCGGCCCAGACCGTGCCTGTGTATCTTGCCTCGCACCGGTAGCGTTCTGTGCAAGCAGGCCCAGTTCAGATCCTTCTGCCCATTACTCAGGCCTACTGCCTGAACACCCACCCAAACTGATGACGGTACCCCCAACAACGGAGATGGGTTTACCTTCCCTCTAACCACCCTGTACAGGACCCTTTGCTGCTTCCATATGCCATCTTCCAGGTTCTTAGGGTGAGCCCTCAGCCACTTGGCAACCAACGCATAGTGCCACGGTAGCTGCTCTGACCTCGGACCTACATTGGACCAGTTTAGTATCCCTCTGGCAGCGTATAAAAAGAAATATTTCATACCTATACTAGCCGGATGCCCCACCTCTGAAGCCATGTCCTGAAGCAGAGACGCCACAAAAATGGTGTCAAGTTTCAGGGGGAGGTCCGGCACATGCCTGCCACCCTCAGCCAAGCCCGACATCATGCGGCCAAGTGCCACCCACTCATACCTCCCTCCCCATAGGAAATCGAAAATTGTTCTCGCCAGGGGCCGTCTGATGGCGACCGGCAGAGGGAAAACATATGCCAGGTGGAGCACAGAGGAGAGCATGTCCGCCTTGAGCACAAGCACTTTACCCAGAAGTGTCAGCTTCCTGGCCTTCCACAATGCTAATCTGGACTTCACTCGCTGAAAACGCCCCTCCCAGTTGACGGTAGCACTATTCATTGGTTTGAATTGTACACCTAAGATCTTTATTGGCCCTTGACACGCTGATAGTCCACCCGGAGCAACATCACGACCCTTCCACCTCCCTTCACTGTACATTTGCCAATGTTGTGCCTAGCTCCTGAGACCCTTCCAAAATCCTCAAAAAGCTCCAAAGCTCTCACCAAACACTCGTCACTGTCCAGCAACAATGTTGTGTCATCAGCGTACTGTGAAAGTTTGACCTGTAGGTCCCCTCCCTCTGGAACCAGGGTCACTTTCACACTGGCGTCTGCTCTGATGGCCTCTGCAGGGGAATGCAGGGGGGGTGCCTAAGCCCTTCAACACCTTCAGCATCTGGGTGCAGCAGAACCGGGAACATCTGGGTGCAGCAGAACCTGGAACTGTCGACAACCAGTCCAGAAACCTAGTGGGTCCCGCACATATCGTGCAGCAGAAACCACATCAGAAAAGCGACCGAAAAATTCCTTTAATGCCAAGTCTGTCATAAAAGGGTTGAACATATGGACAGAAATTATCCTAAAGTTAGGTCTGTCCATATTTACCACCTCACACAAATTCAACGGGTGCTTGTTTGCCAATCTAGCACACCTTGCAGTGACAGCCTGATGAGTCTCAGCTGAAACAAATGAAACATCATACCCGGTTGCCTGCTGATGCCACTGAATACAAAAAACGTCCTCCACCGTCAGATTCAACTGGCCCTTGATGATTCTGGTGCGAAACAAATCCCTTGGCATCACTTCCCTGTCGCTGCTCCTCCACTGGAACCTCAAAGTCCTGCGCAGTCCCACCCAAGGAATTGACCGGCCCTGGTTGGCAAACGCCATGTTAGAAAAAGAAGAAAAAACACAGCCCGCGCTTCTCAAATGTACAAGTGTCAAGAGCAGATTTTTTTTTTTTTTATATATTTTATTAGAAAAAAATCAACAGTACAGTAACCATTATACTCCCAACACATGACTTGGCACTGTGTCCCCATTCGCATCCCCGCACCCCTGAAGTGAAACTGCCAATATCTCATGAAAGAAAAACAAACGACTCCAAAACAGAAAAACACAAGCAAAAGAAAGACACAATAAGAAAAACTGAAACATAACCTGTACCAGTGCAACATTATCTTTTATAGCAACCGAAAACCACCTTTCCACTTTTCTTTTGCAGCGTGATACCCCAACTTGTCCACATCCAACTTCATCCTTTCTGTCACCTCCCATTCGACCCCCTTAGCCACCCTCTCTGTAGTCCACTCCACTCCACTTCATTCCGTACGAGCTCCTGTCTTGCCAGCCATAGCCCCCTTTTGTATAGGCTCAGGAGCAACCACAAAATCCCCCACCCACTCCTAATGTGGGCTCCTACAAAACCCCTCTTCACCACCTGCCATGTCAGTGTAAGATCAGGCTTTGCCCTCCCCACCACCTTTTTTGCCTTAGCCCAGAGCTGTCTGGTAAAACTGCACTCCCACATAACATGGTACGCTGTCTCCCCAGCACCACACGATGGTCTCGGGCACAGAGGAGACCGGCCCAGACCGTGCCTGTGTATCTTGTCTCGCACCGGTAGCGTTCTGTGCAAGCAGGCCCAGTTCAGATCCTTCAGCCCATTAGTTTGGCCTACTGCCTGAACACCCACCGTAACTGATGACGGTACCCCCAACAACGGAGACGGGTTTACCTTCCCTCTAACCACCCTGTACAGGACCCTTTGCTGCTTCCATATGCCATCTTCCAGGGCCTTAGGGTGAGCCCTCAGCCACTTGGCAACCCAGGCATAGTGCCACGGTAGCTGCTCTGACCTCGGACCTACATTGGACCAGTTTAGTACCCTCTGGCAGCGTATAAAAAGAAATATTTCATACCTAAACTAGCCGGATGCCCCACCTCTGAAGCCATGTCCTGAAGCAGAGACGCCACAAAAACGGTGTCAAGTTTCAGAGGGAGGTCCGGCACATCCCTGCCACCCTCAGCCAAGCCCGACATCATGCGGCCAAGTGCCACCCACTCATACCTCCCTCCCCATAGGAAATTGAAAATTGTTCTCGCCAGGGGCCGTCTGATGGCGACCGGCAGAGGGAAAACAGAGTGGAGAGCATGTCCGCCTTGAGCACAAGCACTTTACCCAGAAGTGTCAGCTTCCTGGCATTCCACAATGCTAATCTGGACTTCACTCGCTGAAAACGCCCCTCCCAGTTGACGGTAGCACTATTCATTGGTTGGAATTGTACACCTAAGATCTGTATTGGCCTTTGACACACCGATAGTCCACCCGGAGCAACATCACGCCCCTTCCAACTCCCTTCACTGTACATTTGCCAATGTTGAGCCTAGCTCCTGAGACCCTTCAAAAATCCTCAAAACCTCCAAAGCTCTCACCACACACTCGTCACTGTCCAGCAACAATGTTGTCTCATCAGCGTACTGTGAAAGTTTCACCCATAGGTCCCCTCCCCCTGGAACCAGGGTCACCCTCACACTGGCGTCTGCTCTGATGGCCTCTGCAGGGGAATGCAGGGGGGTGCTGAAGCCCTTCAACACCTTCAGCATCTGGGTGCAGCAGAACCGGGAACATCTGGGTGCAGCAGAACCTGGAACTGTCGACAACCGGTCCAGAAACCTAGTGGGTCCCGCACATATCGTGCAGCAGAAACCACATCAGAAAAGCGACCGAAAAATTCCTTTAATGCCAAGTCTGTCATAAAAGGGTTGAACATATGGACAGAAATTATCCTAAAGTTAGGTCTGTCCATATTTACCACCTCACACAAATTCAACGGGTGCTTGTTTGCCAATCTAGCACACCTTGCAGTGACAGCCTGATGAGTCTCAGCTGAAACAAATGAAACATCATACCCGGTTGCCTGCTGATGCCACTGAATACAAAAAACGTCCTCCACCGTCAGATTCAACTGGCCCTTGATGATTCTGGTGCAAAACAAATCCCTTGGCATCACTTCCCTGTCGCTGCTCCTCCACTGGAACCTCAAAGTCCTGCGCAGTCCCACCCGAGGAATTGTCCGGCCCTGGTTGGCAAACGCCATGTTAGAAAAAGAAGAAAATACACAGCGCGCGCTTCTCAATTGTACAATTGACAAGAACAGATTTTTTTTTTTTTTTTTTTTTTTTTTTTTTTATTAGAAAAAATCAACAGTACAGTGACCATTATACTCATAACACATGACTTGGCACTGTGTCCCCATTCGCATCCCCGCACCCCTGAAGTGAAACTGCCCATATGTCATGAAAGAAAAACAAACGACTCCAAAACAGAAAAACACAAGCAAAAGAAAGACACAATAAGAAAAACTGAAACATAACCTGTACCAGTGCACCATTATCTTTTATAGCAACCCAAAACCACCTTTCCACTTTTCTTTTGCAGCGTGATACCCCAACTTGTCCACATCCAACTTCATCCTTTCTGTCACCTCCCATTCGACCCCCTTAGCCACCCTCTCTGTAGTCCACTCCACTCCACTCCATTCCGTACGAGCTCCTGTCTTGCCAGCCATAGCCCCCTTTTTTATAGGCTCAGGAGCAACCACAAAATCCCCCACCCACTCCTAATGTGGGCTCCTACAAAACCCCTCTCCACCACCTGCCATGTCAGTGTAAGATCAGGCTTTGCCCTCCCCACAACCTTTTTTGCCTTAGCCCAGAGCTGTCTGGTAAAACTGCACTCCCACATAACATGGTACGCTGTCTCCCCAGCACCACACGATGGTCTCGGGCACAGAGGAGACCGGCCCAGACCGAGCCTGTGTATCTTGACTCGCACCGGTAGCGTTCTGTGCAAGCAGGCCCAGTTCAGATCCTTCTGCCCATTACTCAGGCCTACTGCCTGAACACCCACCAAAACTGATGACGGTACCCCCAACAACGGAGACGGGTTTACCTTCCCTCTAACCACCCTGTACAGGAGCCTTTGCTGCTTCCATATGCCATCTTCCAGGGCCTCAGCGTGAGCCCTCAGCCACTTGGCAACCCAGGCATAGTGCCACGGTAGCTGCTCTGACCTCGGACTTACATTGGACCAGTTCAGTATCCCTCTGGCAGCGTATAAAAAGAAATATTTCATACCTAAACTAGCCGGATGCCCCACCTCTGAAGCCATGTCCTGAAGCAGAGACGCCACAAAAATGGTGTCAAGTTTCAGGGGGAGGTCCGGCACCTCCCTGCCACCCTCAGCCAAGCCCGACATCATGCGGCCACGTGCCACCCACTCATACCTCCCTCCCCATAGGAAATCGAAAATTGTTCTCGCCAGGGGCCGTCTGATGGCGACCGGCAGAGGGAAAACATATGCCAGGTGGAGCACAGAGGAGAGCATGTCCGCCTTGAGCACAAGCACTTTACCCAGAAGTGTCAGCTTCCTGGCCTTCCACAATGCTAATCTGGACTTCAATCGCTGAAAACGCCCCTCCCAGTTGACGGTAGCACTATTCATTGTTTGGAATTGTACACCTAAGATCTTTATTGGCCCTTGACACACCGATAGTCCACCCGGAGCAACATCACGCCCCTTCCAACTCCCTTCACTGTACATTTGCCAATGTTGAGCCTAGCTCCTGAGACCCTTCCAAAATCCTCAAAACCTCCAAAGCTCTCACCACACACTCGTCACTGTCCAGCAACAATGTTGTGTCATCAGTGTACTGTGAAAGTTTCACCCGTAGGTCCCCTCCCCCTGGAACCAGGGTCACCCTCACACTGGCGTCTGCTCTGATGGCCTCTGCAGGGGAATGCAGGGGGGGTGCTGAAGCCCTTCCACACCTTCAGCATCTGGGTGCAGCAGAACCGGGAACATCTGGGTGCAGCAGAACCTGGAACTGTCGACAACCGGTCCAGAAACCTAGTGGGTCCCGCACATATCGTGCAGCAGAAACCCCATCAGAAAAGCGACCGAAAAATTCCTTTAATGCCAAGTCTGTCATAAAAGGGTTGAACATATGGACAGAAATTATCCTAAAGTTAGGTCTGTCCATATTTACCACCTCACACAAATTCAACGGGTGCTTGTTTGCCAATCTAGCACACCTTGCAGTGACAGCCTGATGAGTCTCAGCTGAAACAAATGAAACATCATACCCGGTTGCCTGCTGATGCCACTGAATACAAAAAACGTCCTCCACCGTCAGATTCAACTGGCCCTTGATGATTCTGGTGCAAAACAAATCCCTTGGCATCACTTCCTTGTCGCTGCTCCTCCACTGGAACCTCAAAGTCCTGCGCAGTCCCACCCAAGGAATTGACCGGTCCTGGTTGGCAAACGCCATGTTAGAAAAAGAAGAAAAGACACAGCCCGCGCTTCTCAAATGTACAAGTGTCAAGAACAGATTTTTTTTTTTTTTTTTTATATTTTATTAGAAAAAAATCAACAGTACAGTAACCAACACATGACTTGGCACTGTGTCCCCATTCGCATCCCCGCACCCCTGAAGTGAAACTGCCCATATGTCATGAAAGAAAAACAAACGACTCCAAAACTGAAAAACACAAGCAAAAGAAACACACAATAAGAAAAACTGAAACATAACCTGTACCAGTGCACCTTTATCTTTTATAGCAACCCAAAACCACCTTTCCACTTTTCTTTTGCAGCGTGATACCCCAACTTGTCCACATCCAACTTCATCCTTTCTGTCACCTCCCATTCGACCCCCTTAGCCACCCTCTCTGTAGTCCACTCCACTCCACTCCATTCCGTACGAGCTCCTGCCCAGTTCAGATCCTTCAGCCCATTACTCAGGTCTACTGCCTGAACACCCACCCAAACTGATGACGGTACCCCCAACAACGGAGATGGGTTTACCTTCCCTCTAACCACCCTGTACAGGACCCTTTAGTGCTTCCATATGCCATCTTCCAGGGCCTTAGGGTGAGCCCTCAGCCACTTGGCAACCCAGGCATAGTGCCACGGTAGCTGCTCTGACCTCGGACTTACATTGGACCAGTTCAGTATCCCTCTGGCAGCGTATAAAAAGAAATATTTCATACCTAAACTAGCCGGATGCCCCACCTCTGAAGCCATGTCCTGAAGCAGAGACGCCACAAAAATGGTGTCAAGTTTCAGGGGGAGGTCCAGATCATCCCTGCCACCCTCAGCCAAGCCCGACATCATGCGGCCACGTGCCACCCACTCATACCTCCCTCCCCATAGGAAATCGAAAATTGTTCTCGCCAGGGGCCGTCTGATGGCGACCGGCAGAGGGAAAACATATGCCAGGTGGAGCACAGAGGAGAGCATGTCCGCCTTGAGCACAAGCACTTTACCCAGAAGTGTCAGCTTCCTGGCCTTTCACAATGCTAATCTGGACTTCAATCGCTGAAAACGCCCCTCCCAGTTGACGGTAGCACTATTCATTGGTTGGAATTGTACACCTAAGATCTTTATTGGCCCTTGACACACCGATAGTCCACCCGGAGCAACATCACGCCCCTTCCAACTCCCTTCACTGTACATTTGCCAATGTTGAGCCTAGCTCCTGAGACCCTTCCAAAATCCTCAAAACCTCCAAAGCTCTCACCACACACTCGTCACTGTCCAGCAACAATGTTGTGTCATCAGTGTACTGTGAAAGTTTCACCCGTAGGTCCCCTCCCCCTGGAACCAGGGTCACCCTCACACTGGCGTCTGCTCTGATGGCCTCTGCAGGGGAATGCAGGGGGTGTGCTGAAGCCCTTCCACACCTTCAGCATCTGGGTGCAGCAGATCCGGGAACATCTGGGTGCAGCAGAACCTGGAACTGTCGACAACCAGTCCAGAAACCTAGTGGGTCCCGCACATATCGTGCAGCAGAAACCACATCAGAAAAGCGACCGAAAAATTCCTTTAATGCCAAGTCTGTCATAAAAGGGTTGAACATATGGACAGAAATTATCCTAAAGTTAGGTCTGTCCATATTTACCACCTCACACAAATTCAACGGGTGCTTGTTTGCCAATCTAGCACACCTTGCAGTGACAGCCTGATGAGTCTCAGCTGAAACAAATGAAACATCATACCCGGTTGCCTGCTGATGCCACTGAATACAAAAAACGTCCTCCACCGTCAGATTCAACTGGCCCTTGATGATTCTGGTGCAAAACAAATCCCTTGGCATCACTTCCCTGTCGCTGCTCCTCCACTGGAACCTCAAAGTCCTGCGCAGTCCCACCCAAGGAATTGACCGGCCCTGGTTGGCAAACGCCATGTTAGAAAAAGAAGAAAAAACACAGCCCGCGCTTCTCAAATGTACAAGTGTCAAGAGCAGATTTTTTTTTTTTTTATATATTTTATTAGAAAAAAATCAACAGTACAGTAACCATTATACTCCCAACACATGACTTGGCACTGTGTCCCCATTCGCATCCCCGCACCCCTGAAGTGAAACTGCCAATATCTCATGAAAGAAAAACAAACGACTCCAAAACAGAAAAACACAAGCAAAAGAAAGACACAATAAGAAAAACTGAAACATAACCTGTACCAGTGCAACATTATCTTTTATAGCAACCGAAAACCACCTTTCCACTTTTCTTTTGCAGCGTGATACCCCAACTTGTCCACATCCAACTTCATCCTTTCTGTCACCTCCCATTCGACCCCCTTAGCCACCCTCTCTGTAGTCCACTCCACTCCACTTCATTCCGTACGAGCTCCTGTCTTGCCAGCCATAGCCCCCTTTTGTATAGGCTCAGGAGCAACCACAAAATCCCCCACCCACTCCTAATGTGGGCTCCTACAAAACCCCTCTTCACCACCTGCCATGTCAGTGTAAGATCAGGCTTTGCCCTCCCCACCACCTTTTTTGCCTTAGCCCAGAGCTGTCTGGTAAAACTGCACTCCCACATAACATGGTACGCTGTCTCCCCAGCACCACACGATGGTCTCGGGCACAGAGGAGACCGGCCCAGACCGTGCCTGTGTATCTTGTCTCGCACCGGTAGCGTTCTGTGCAAGCAGGCCCAGTTCAGATCCTTCAGCCCATTAGTTTGGCCTACTGCCTGAACACCCACCGTAACTGATGACGGTACCCCCAACAACGGAGACGGGTTTACCTTCCCTCTAACCACCCTGTACAGGACCCTTTGCTGCTTCCATATGCCATCTTCCAGGGCCTTAGGGTGAGCCCTCAGCCACTTGGCAACCCAGGCATAGTGCCACGGTAGCTGCTCTGACCTCGGACCTACATTGGACCAGTTTAGTACCCTCTGGCAGCGTATAAAAAGAAATATTTCATACCTAAACTAGCCGGATGCCCCACCTCTGAAGCCATGTCCTGAAGCAGAGACGCCACAAAAACGGTGTCAAGTTTCAGAGGGAGGTCCGGCACATCCCTGCCACCCTCAGCCAAGCCCGACATCATGCGGCCAAGTGCCACCCACTCATACCTCCCTCCCCATAGGAAATTGAAAATTGTTCTCGCCAGGGGCCGTCTGATGGCGACCGGCAGAGGGAAAACAGAGTGGAGAGCATGTCCGCCTTGAGCACAAGCACTTTACCCAGAAGTGTCAGCTTCCTGGCATTCCACAATGCTAATCTGGACTTCACTCGCTGAAAACGCCCCTCCCAGTTGACGGTACCACTATTCATTGGTTGGAATTGTACACCTAAGATCTGTATTGGCCTTTGACACACCGATAGTCCACCCGGAGCAACATCACGCCCCTTCCAACTCCCTTCACTGTACATTTGCCAATGTTGAGCCTAGCTCCTGAGACCCTTCAAAAATCCTCAAAACCTCCAAAGCTCTCACCACACACTCGTCACTGTCCAGCAACAATGTTGTCTCATCAGCGTACTGTGAAAGTTTCACCCATAGGTCCCCTCCCCCTGGAACCAGGGTCACCCTCACACTGGCGTCTGCTCTGATGGCCTCTGCAGGGGAATGCAGGGGGGTGCTGAAGCCCTTCAACACCTTCAGCATCTGGGTGCAGCAGAACCGGGAACATCTGGGTGCAGCAGAACCTGGAACTGTCGACAACCGGTCCAGAAACCTAGTGGGTCCCGCACATATCGTGCAGCAGAAACCACATCAGAAAAGCGACCGAAAAATTCCTTTAATGCCAAGTCTGTCATAAAAGGGTTGAACATATGGACAGAAATTATCCTAAAGTTAGGTCTGTCCATATTTACCACCTCACACAAATTCAACGGGTGCTTGTTTGCCAATCTAGCACACCTTGCAGTGACAGCCTGATGAGTCTCAGCTGAAACAAATGAAACATCATACCCGGTTGCCTGCTGATGCCACTGAATACAAAAAACGTCCTCCACCGTCAGATTCAACTGGCCCTTGATGATTCTGGTGCAAAACAAATCCCTTGGCATCACTTCCCTGTCGCTGCTCCTCCACTGGAACCTCAAAGTCCTGCGCAGTCCCACCCGAGGAATTGTCCGGCCCTGGTTGGCAAACGCCATGTTAGAAAAAGAAGAAAATACACAGCGCGCGCTTCTCAATTGTACAATTGACAAGAACAGATTTTTTTTTTTTTTTTTTTTTTTTTTTTTTTATTAGAAAAAATCAACAGTACAGTGACCATTATACTCATAACACATGACTTGGCACTGTGTCCCCATTCGCATCCCCGCACCCCTGAAGTGAAACTGCCCATATGTCATGAAAGAAAAACAAACGACTCCAAAACAGAAAAACACAAGCAAAAGAAAGACACAATAAGAAAAACTGAAACATAACCTGTACCAGTGCACCATTATCTTTTATAGCAACCCAAAACCACCTTTCCACTTTTCTTTTGCAGCGTGATACCCCAACTTGTCCACATCCAACTTCATCCTTTCTGTCACCTCCCATTCGACCCCCTTAGCCACCCTCTCTGTAGTCCACTCCACTCCACTCCATTCCGTACGAGCTCCTGTCTTGCCAGCCATAGCCCCCTTTTTTATAGGCTCAGGAGCAACCACAAAATCCCCCACCCACTCCTAATGTGGGCTCCTACAAAACCCCTCTCCACCACCTGCCATGTCAGTGTAAGATCAGGCTTTGCCCTCCCCACAACCTTTTTTGCCTTAGCCCAGAGCTGTCTGGTAAAACTGCACTCCCACATAACATGGTACGCTGTCTCCCCAGCACCACACGATGGTCTCGGGCACAGAGGAGACCTGTGTATCTTGTCTCGCACCGGTAGCGTTCTGTGCAAGCAGGCCCAGTTCAGATCCTTCAGCCCATTAGTTTGGCCTACTGCCTGAACACCCACCGTAACTGATGACGGTACCCCCAACAACGGAGACGGGTTTACCTTCCCTCTAACCACCCTGTACAGGACCCTTTGCTGCTTCCATATGCCATCTTCCAGGGCCTTAGGGTGAGCCCTCAGCCACTTGGCAACCCAGGCATAGTGCCACGGTAGCTGCTCTGACCTCGGACCTACATTGGACCAGTTTAGTACCCTCTGGCAGCGTATAAAAAGAAATATTTCATACCTAAACTAGCCGGATGCCCCACCTCTGAAGCCATGTCCTGAAGCAGAGACGCCACAAAAACGGTGTCAAGTTTCAGAGGGAGGTCCGGCACATCCCTGCCACCCTCAGCCAAGCCCGACATCATGCGGCCAAGTGCCACCCACTCATACCTCCCTCCCCATAGGAAATTGAAAATTGTTCTCGCCAGGGGCCGTCTGATGGCGACCGGCAGAGGGAAAACAGAGTGGAGAGCATGTCCGCCTTGAGCACAAGCACTTTACCCAGAAGTGTCAGCTTCCTGGCATTCCACAATGCTAATCTGGACTTCACTCGCTGAAAACGCCCCTCCCAGTTGACGGTAGCACTATTCATTGGTTGGAATTGTACACCTAAGATCTGTATTGGCCTTTGACACACCGATAGTCCACCCGGAGCAACATCACGCCCCTTCCAACTCCCTTCACTGTACATTTGCCAATGTTGAGCCTAGCTCCTGAGACCCTTCAAAAATCCTCAAAACCTCCAAAGCTCTCACCACACACTCGTCACTGTCCAGCAACAATGTTGTCTCATCAGCGTACTGTGAAAGTTTCACCCATAGGTCCCCTCCCCCTGGAACCAGGGTCACCCTCACACTGGCGTCTGCTCTGATGGCCTCTGCAGGGGAATGCAGGGGGGTGCTGAAGCCCTTCAACACCTTCAGCATCTGGGTGCAGCAGAACCGGGAACATCTGGGTGCAGCAGAACCTGGAACTGTCGACAACCGGTCCAGAAACCTAGTGGGTCCCGCACATATCGTGCAGCAGAAACCACATCAGAAAAGCGACCGAAAAATTCCTTTAATGCCAAGTCTGTCATAAAAGGGTTGAACATATGGACAGAAATTATCCTAAAGTTAGGTCTGTCCATATTTACCACCTCACACAAATTCAACGGGTGCTTGTTTGCCAATCTAGCACACCTTGCAGTGACAGCCTGATGAGTCTCAGCTGAAACAAATGAAACATCATACCCGGTTGCCTGCTGATGCCACTGAATACAAAAAACGTCCTCCACCGTCAGATTCAACTGGCCCTTGATGATTCTGGTGCAAAACAAATCCCTTGGCATCACTTCCCTGTCGCTGCTCCTCCACTGGAACCTCAAAGTCCTGCGCAGTCCCACCCGAGGAATTGTCCGGCCCTGGTTGGCAAACGCCATGTTAGAAAAAGAAGAAAATACACAGCGCGCGCTTCTCAATTGTACAATTGACAAGAACAGATTTTTTTTTTTTTTTTTTTTTTTTTTTTTTTATTAGAAAAAATCAACAGTACAGTGACCATTATACTCATAACACATGACTTGGCACTGTGTCCCCATTCGCATCCCCGCACCCCTGAAGTGAAACTGCCCATATGTCATGAAAGAAAAACAAACGACTCCAAAACAGAAAAACACAAGCAAAAGAAAGACACAATAAGAAAAACTGAAACATAACCTGTACCAGTGCACCATTATCTTTTATAGCAACCCAAAACCACCTTTCCACTTTTCTTTTGCAGCGTGATACCCCAACTTGTCCACATCCAACTTCATCCTTTCTGTCACCTCCCATTCGACCCCCTTAGCCACCCTCTCTGTAGTCCACTCCACTCCACTCCATTCCGTACGAGCTCCTGTCTTGCCAGCCATAGCCCCCTTTTTTATAGGCTCAGGAGCAACCACAAAATCCCCCACCCACTCCTAATGTGGGCTCCTACAAAACCCCTCTCCACCACCTGCCATGTCAGTGTAAGATCAGGCTTTGCCCTCCCCACAACCTTTTTTGCCTTAGCCCAGAGCTGTCTGGTAAAACTGCACTCCCACATAACATGGTACGCTGTCTCCCCAGCACCACACGATGGTCTCGGGCACAGAGGAGACCGGCCCAGACCGTGCCTGTGTATCTTGTCTCGCACCGGTAGCGTTCTGTGCAAGCAGGCCCAGTTCAGATCCTTCTGCCCATTACTCAGGCCTACTGCCTGAACACCCACCAAAACTGATGACGGTACCCCCAACAACGGAGACGGGTTTACCTTCCCTCTAACCACCCTGTACAGGAGCCTTTGCTGCTTCCATATGCCATCTTCCAGGGCCTCAGCGTGAGCCCTCAGCCACTTGGCAACCCAGGCATAGTGCCACGGTAGCTGCTCTGACCTCGGACTTACATTGGACCAGTTCAGTATCCCTCTGGCAGCGTAAAAAAAGAAATATTTCATACCTAAACTAGCCGGATGCCCCACCTCTGAAGCCTTGTCCTGAAGCAGAGACGCCACAAAAATGGTGTCAAGTTTTAGGGGGAGGTCCGGCACATCCCTGCCACCCTCAGCCAAGCCCGACATCATGCGGCCACGTGCCACCCACTCATACCTCCCTCCCCATAGGAAATCGAAAATTGTTCTCGCCAGGGGCCGTCTGATGGCGACCGGCAGAGGGAAAACATATGCCAGGTGGAGCACAGAGGAGAGCATGTCCGCCTTGAGCACAAGCACTTTACCCAGAAGTGTCAGCTTCCTGGCCTTCCACAATGCTAATCTGGACTTCAATCGCTGAAAACGCCCCTCCCAGTTGACGGTAGCACTATTCATTGGTTGGAATTGTACACCTAAGATCTTTATTGGCCCTTGACACACCGATAGTCCACCCGGAGCAACATCACGCCCCTTCCAACTCCCTTCACTGTACATTTGCCAATGTTGAGCCTAGCTCCTGAGACCCTTCCAAAATCCTCAAAACCTCCAAAGCTCTCACCACACACTCGTCACTGTCCAGCAACAATGTTGTGTCATCAGTGTACTGTGAAAGTTTCACCCGTAGGTCCCCTCCCCCTGGAACCAGGGTCACCCTCACACTGGCGTCTGCTCTGATGGCCTCTGCAGGGGAATGCAGGGGGGGTGCTGAAGCCCTTCCACACCTTCAACATCTGGGTGCAGCAGATCCGGGAACATCTGGGTGCAGCAGAACCTGGAACTGTCGACAACCAGTCCAGAAACCTAGTGGGTCCCGCACATATCGTGCAGCAGAAACCACATCAGAAAAGCGACCGAAAAATTCCTTTAATGCCAAGTCTGTCATAAAAGGGTTGAACATATGGACAGAAATTATCCTAAAGTTAGGTCTGTCCATATTTACCACCTCACACAAATTCAACGGGTGCTTGTTTGCCAATCTAGCACACCTTGCAGTGACAGCCTGATGAGTCTCAGCTGAAACAAATGAAACATCATACCCGGTTGCCTGCTGATGCCACTGAATACAAAAAACGTCCTCCACCGTCAGATTCAACTGGCCCTTGATGATTCTGGTGCAAAACAAATCCCCTTGGCA
Source organism: Channa argus (assembly GCF_033026475.1). Lineage (NCBI taxonomy): Eukaryota > Metazoa > Chordata > Actinopteri > Anabantiformes > Channidae > Channa > Channa argus. The sequence continues at coordinate 797,082 of NW_027125237.1, read as the reverse complement.
TCACTTCCCTGTCGCTGCTCCTCCACTGGAACCTCAAAGTCCTGCGCAGTGCCACCCAAGGAATTGACCGGCCCTGGTTGGCAAACGCCATGTTAGAAAAAGAAGAAAAAACACAGCGCGCGCTTCTCAAATGTACAAGTGTCAAGAACAGATTTTTTTTTTTTTTTTATATTTTATTAGAAAAAATCAACAGTACAGTAAACATTATACTCCCAACACATGACTTGGCACTGTGTCCCCATTCGCATCCCCGCACCCCTGAAGTGAAACTGCCCATATGTCATGAAAGAAAAACAAACGACTCCAAAACTGAAAAACACAAGCAAAAGAAACACACAATAAGAAAAACTGAAACATAACCTGTACCAGTGCACCTTTATCTTTTATAGCAACCCAAAACCACCTTTCCACTTTTCTTTTGCAGCGTGATACCCCAACTTGTCCACATCCAACTTCATCCTTTCTGTCACCTCCCATTCGACCCCCTTAGCCACCCTCTCTGTAGTCCACTCCACTCCACTCCATTCCGTACGAGCTCCTGCCCAGTTCAGATCCTTCAGCCCATTACTCAGGTCTACTGCCTGAACACCCACCCAAACTGATGACGGTACCCCCAACAACGGAGATGGGTTTACCTTCCCTCTAACCACCCTGTACAGGACCCTTTAGTGCTTCCATATGCCATCTTCCAGGGCCTTAGGGTGAGCCCTCAGCCACTTGGCAACCCAGGCATAGCGCCACGGTAGCTGCTCTGACCTCGGACTTACATTGGACCAGTTCAGTATCCCTCTGGCAGCGTATAAAAAGAAATATTTCATACCTAAACTAGCCGGATGCCCCACCTCTGAAGCCATGTCCTGAAGCAGAGACGCCACAAAAATGGTGTCAAGTTTCAGGGGGAGGTCCAGATCATCCCTGCCACCCTCAGCCAAGCCCGACATCATGCGGCCACGTGCCACCCACTCATACCTCCCTCCCCATAGGAAATCGAAAATTGTTCTCGCCAGGGGCCGTCTGATGGCGACCGGCAGAGGGAAAACATATGCCAGGTGGAGCACAGAGGAGAGCATGTCCGCCTTGAGCACAAGCACTTTACCCAGAAGTGTCAGCTTCCTGGCCTTTCACAATGCTAATCTGGACTTCAATCGCTGAAAACGCCCCTCCCAGTTGACGGTAGCACTATTCATTGGTTGGAATTGTACACCTAAGATCTTTATTGGCCCTTGACACACCGATAGTCCACCCGGAGCAACATCACGCCCCTTCCAACTCCCTTCACTGTACATTTGCCAATGTTGAGCCTAGCTCCTGAGACCCTTCCAAAATCCTCAAAACCTCCAAAGCTCTCACCACACACTCGTCACTGTCCAGCAACAATGTTGTGTCATCAGTGTACTGTGAAAGTTTCACCCGTAGGTCCCCTCCCCCTGGAACCAGGGTCACCCTCACACTGGCGTCTGCTCTGATGGCCTCTGCAGGGGAATGCAGGGGGGGTGCTGAAGCCCTTCCACACCTTCAGCATCTGGGTGCAGCAGATCCGGGAACATCTGGGTGCAGCAGAACCTGGAACTGTCGACAACCAGTCCAGAAACCTAGTGGGTCCCGCACATATCGTGCAGCAGAAACCACATCAGAAAAGCGACCGAAAAATTCCTTTAATGCCAAGTCTGTCATAAAAGGGTTGAACATATGGACAGAAATTATCCTAAAGTTAGGTCTGTCCATATTTACCACCTCACACAAATTCAACGGGTGCTTGTTTGCCAATCTAGCACACCTTGCAGTGACAGCCTGATGAGTCTCAGCTGAAACAAATGAAACATCATACCCGGTTGCCTGCTGATGCCACTGAATACAAAAAACGTCCTCCACCGTCAGATTCAACTGGCCCTTGATGATTCTGGTGCAAAACAAATCCCTTGGCATCACTTCCCTGTCGCTGCTCCTCCACTGGAACCTCAAAGTCCTGCGCAGTCCCACCCAAGGAATTGACCGGCCCTGGTTGGCAAACGCCATGTTAGAAAAAGAAGAAAAAACACAGCCCGCGCTTCTCAAATGTACAAGTGTCAAGAGCAGATTTTTTTTTTTTTTATATATTTTATTAGAAAAAAATCAACAGTACAGTAACCATTATACTCCCAACACATGACTTGGCACTGTGTCCCCATTCGCATCCCCGCACCCCTGAAGTGAAACTGCCCATATGTCATGAAAGAAAAACAAACGACTCCAAAACAGAAAAACACAAGCAAAAGAAAGACACAATAAGAAAAACTGAAACATAACCTGTACCAGTGCAACATTATCTTTTATAGCAACCGAAAACCACCTTTCCACTTTTCTTTTGCAGCGTGATACCCCAACTTGTCCACATCCAACTTCATCCTTTCTGTCACCTCCCATTCGACCCCCTTAGCCACCCTCTCTGTAGTCCACTCCACTCCACTTCATTCCGTACGAGCTCCTGTCTTGCCAGCCATAGCCCCCTTTTGTATAGGCTCAGGAGCAACCACAAAATCCCCCACCCACTCCTAATGTGGGCTCCTACAAAACCCCTCTTCACCACCTGCCATGTCAGTGTAAGATCAGGCTTTGCCCTCCCCACCACCTTTTTTGCCTTAGCCCAGAGCTGTCTGGTAAAACTGCACTCCCACATAACATGGTACGCTGTCTCCCCAGCACCACACGATGGTCTCGGGCACAGAGGAGACCGGCCCAGACCGTGCCTGTGTATCTTGTCTCGCACCGGTAGCGTTCTGTGCAAGCAGGCCCAGTTCAGATCCTTCAGCCCATTAGTTTGGCCTACTGCCTGAACACCCACCGTAACTGATGACGGTACCCCCAACAACGGAGACGGGTTTACCTTCCCTCTAACCACCCTGTACAGGACCCTTTGCTGCTTCCATATGCCATCTTCCAGGGCCTTAGGGTGAGCCCTCAGCCACTTGGCAACCCAGGCATAGTGCCACGGTAGCTGCTCTGACCTCGGACCTACATTGGACCAGTTTAGTACCCTCTGGCAGCGTATAAAAAGAAATATTTCATACCTAAACTAGCCGGATGCCCCACCTCTGAAGCCATGTCCTGAAGCAGAGACGCCACAAAAACGGTGTCAAGTTTCAGGGGGAGGTCCGGCACATCCCTGCCACCCTCAGCCAAGCCCGACATCATGCGGCCAAGTGCCACCCACTCATACCTCCCTCCCCATAGGAAATTGAAAATTGTTCTCGCCAGGGGCCGTCTGATGGCGACCGGCAGAGGGAAAACAGAGTGGAGAGCATGTCCGCCTTGAGCACAAGCACTTTACCCAGAAGTGTCAGCTTCCTGGCATTCCACAATGCTAATCTGGACTTCACTCGCTGAAAACGCCCCTCCCAGTTGACGGTAGCACTATTCATTGGTTGGAATTGTACACCTAAGATCTGTATTGGCCCTTGACACACCGATAGTCCACCCGGAGCAACATCACGCCCCTTCCAACTCCCTTCACTGTACATTTGCCAATGTTGAGCCTAGCTCCTGAGACCCTTCAAAAATCCTCAAAACCTCCAAAGCTCTCACCACACACTCGTCACTGTCCAGCAACAATGTTGTGTCATCAGCGTACTGTGAAAGTTTCACCCGTAGGTCCCCTCCCCCTGGAACCAGGGTCACCCTCACACTGGCGTCTGCTCTGATGGCCTCTGCAGGGGAATGCAGGGGGGTGCTGAAGCCCTTCAACACCTTCAGCATCTGGGTGCAGCAGAACCGGGAACATCTGGGTGCAGCAGAACCTGGAACTGTCGACAACCGGTCCAGAAACCTAGTGGGTCATGCACATGTCGTGCAGCAGAAACCACATCAGAAAAGCGACCGAAAAATTCCTTTAATGCCAAGTCTGTCATAAAAGGGTTGAACATATGGACAGAAATTATCCTAAAGTTAGGTCTGTCCATATTTACCACCTCACACAAATTCAACGGGTGCTTGTTTGCCAATCTAGCACACCTTGCAGTGACAGCCTGATGAGTCTCAGCTGAAACAAATGAAACATCATACCCGGTTGCCTGCTGATGCCACTGAATACAAAAAACGTCCTCCACCGTCAGATTCAACTGGCCCTTGATGATTCTGGTGCAAAACAAATCCCTTGGCATCACTTCCCTGTCGCTGCTCCTCCACTGGAACCTCAAAGTCCTGCGCAGTCCCACCCGAGGAATTGTCCGGCCCTGGTTGGCAAACGCCATGTTAGAAAAAGAAGAAAATACACAGCCCGCGCTTCTCAATTGTACAATTGACAAGAACAGATTTTTTTTTTTTTTTTTTTTTTTTTATTAGAAAAAATCAACAGTACAGTAACCATTATACTCCCAACACATGACTTGGCACTGTGTCCCCATTCGCATCCCCGCACCCCTGAAGTGAAACTGCCCATATGTCATGAAAGAAAAACAAACGACTCCAAAACAGAAAAACACAAGCAAAAGAAAGACACAATAAGAAAAACTGAAACATAACCTGTACCAGTGCACCATTATCTTTTATAGCAACCCAAAACCACCTTTCCACTTTTCTTTTGCAGCGTGATACCCCAACTTGTCCACATCCAACTTCATCCTTTCTGTCACCTCCCATTCGACCCCCTTAGCCACCCTCTCTGTAGTCCACTCCACTCCACTCCATTCCGTACGAGCTCCTGTCTTGCCAGCCATAGCCCCCTTTTTTATAGGCTCAGGAGCAACCACAAAATCCCCCACCCACTCCTAATGTGGGCTCCTACAAAACCCCTCTCCACCACCTGCCATGTCAGTGTAAGATCAGGCTTTGCCCTCCCCACAACCTTTTTTGCCTTAGCCCAGAGCTGTCTGGTAAAATTGCACTCCCACATAACATGGTACGCTGTCTCCCCAGCACCACACGATGGTCTCGGGCACAGAGGAGACCGGCCCAGACCGTGCCTGTGTATCTTGTCTCGCACCGGTAGCGTTCTGTGCAAGCAGGCCCAGTTCAGAACCTTCTGCCCATTACTCAGGCCTACTGCCTGAACACCCACCAAAACTGATGACGGTACCCCCAACAACGGAGACGGGTTTACCTTCCCTCTAACCACCCTGTACAGGAGCCTTTGCTGCTTCCATATGCCATCTTCCAGGGCCTCAGCGTGAGCCCTCAGCCACTTGGCAACCCAGGCATAGTGCCACGGTAGCTGCTCTGACCTCGGACTTACATTGGACCAGTTCAGTATCCCTCTGGCAGCGTATAAATAGAAATATTTCATACCTAAACTAGCCGGATGCCCCACCTCTGAAGCCATGTCCTGAAGCAGAGACGCCACAAAAATGGTGTCAAGTTTCAGGGGGAGGTCCGGCACATCCCTGCCACCCTCAGCCAAGCCCGACATCATGCGGCCACGTACCACCCACTCATACCTCCCTCCCCATAGGAAATCGAAAATTGTTCTCGCCAGGGGCCGTCTGATGGCGACCGGCAGAGGGAAAACATATGCCAGGTGGAGCTCAGAGGAGAGCATGTCCGCCTTGAGCACAAGCACTTTACCCAGAAGTGTCAGCTTCCTGGCCTTCCACAATGCTAATCTGGACTTCAATCGCTGAAAACGCCCCTCCCAGTTGACGGTAGCACTATTCATTGTTTGGAATTGTACACCTAAGATCTTTATTGGCCCTTGACACACCGATAGTCCACCCGGAGCAACATCACGCCCCTTCCAACTCCCTTCACTGTACATTTGCCAATGTTGAGCCTAGCTCCTGAGACCCTTTCAAAATCCTCAAAACCTCCAAAGCTCTCACCACACACTCGTCACTGTCCAGCAACAATGTTGTGTCATCAGCGTACTGTGAAAGTTTCACCCGTAGGTCCCCTCCCCCTGGAACCAGGGTCACCCTCACACTGGCGTCTGCTCTGATGGCCTCTGCAGGGGAATGCAGGGGGGGTGCTGAAGCCCTTCCACACCTTCAGCATCTGGGTGCAGCAGAACCGGGAACATCTGGGTGCAGCAGAACCTGGAACTGTCGACAACCAGTCCAGAAACCTAGTGGGTCCCGCACATATCGTGCAGCAGAAACCACATCAGAAAAGCGACCGAAAAATTCCTTTAATGCCAAGTCTGTCATAAAAGGGTTGAACATATGGACAGAAATTATCCTAAAGTTAGGTCTGTCCATATTTACCACCTCACACAAATTCAACGGGTGCTTGTTTGCCAATCTAGCACACCTTGCAGTGACAGCCTGATGAGTCTCAGCTGAAACAAATGAAACATCATACCCGGTTGCCTGCTGATGCCACTGAATACAAAAAACGTCCTCCACCGTCAGATTCAACTGGCCCTTGATGATTCTGGTGCAAAACAAATCCCTTGGCATCACTTCCCTGTCGCTGCTCCTCCACTGGAACCTCAAAGTCCTGCGCAGTCCCACCCAAGGAATTGACCGGTCCTGGTTGGCAAACGCCATGTTACAAAAAGAAGAAAAAACACAGCCCGCGCTTCTCAAATGTACAAGTGTCAAGAACAGATTTTTTTTTTTTTTTTTTTATATTTTATTAGAAAAAAATCAACAGTACAGTAACCAACACATGACTTGGCACTGTGTCCCCATTCGCATCCCCGCACCCCTGAAGTGAAACTGCCAATATCTCATGAAAGAAAAACAAACGACTCCAAAACAGAAAAACACAAGCAAAAGAAAGACACAATAAGAAAAACTGAAACATAACCTGTACCAGTGCAACATTATCTTTTATAGCAACCGAAAACCACCTTTCCACTTTTCTTTTGCAGCGTGATACCCCAACTTGTCCACATCCAACTTCATCCTTTCTGTCACCTCCCATTCGACCCCCTTAGCCACCCTCTCTGTAGTCCACTCCACTCCACTTCATTCCGTACGAGCTCCTGTCTTGCCAGCCATAGCCCCCTTTTGTATAGGCTCAGGAGCAACCACAAAATCCCCCACCCACTCCTAATGTGGGCTCCTACAAAACCCCTCTTCACCACCTGCCATGTCAGTGTAAGATCAGGCTTTGCCCTCCCCACCACCTTTTTTGCCTTAGCCCAGAGCTGTCTGGTAAAACTGCACTCCCACATAACATGGTACGCTGTCTCCCCAGCACCACACGATGGTCTCGGGCACAGAGGAGACCGGCCCAGACCGTGCCTGTGTATCTTGTCTCGCACCGGTAGCGTTCTGTGCAAGCAGGCCCAGTTCAGATCCTTCAGCCCATTAGTTTGGCCTACTGCCTGAACACCCACCGTAACTGATGACGGTACCCCCAACAACGGAGACGGGTTTACCTTCCCTCTAACCACCCTGTACAGGACCCTTTGCTGCTTCCATATGCCATCTTCCAGGGCCTTAGGGTGAGCCCTCAGCCACTTGGCAACCCAGGCATAGTGCCACGGTAGCTGCTCTGACCTCGGACCTACATTGGACCAGTTTAGTACCCTCTGGCAGCGTATAAAAAGAAATATTTCATACCTAAACTAGCCGGATGCCCCACCTCTGAAGCCATGTCCTGAAGCAGAGACGCCACAAAAACGGTGTCAAGTTTCAGGGGGAGGTCCGGCACATCCCTGCCACCCTCAGCCAAGCCCGACATCATGCGGCCAAGTGCCACCCACTCATACCTCCCTCCCCATAGGAAATTGAAAATTGTTCTCGCCAGGGGCCGTCTGATGGCGACCGGCAGAGGGAAAACAGAGTGGAGAGCATGTCCGCCTTGAGCACAAGCACTTTACCCAGAAGTGTCAGCTTCCTGGCATTCCACAATGCTAATCTGGACTTCACTCGCTGAAAACGCCCCTCCCAGTTGACGGTAGCACTATTCATTGGTTGGAATTGTACACCTAAGATCTGTATTGGCCCTTGACACACCGATAGTCCACCCGGAGCAACATCACGCCCCTTCCAACTCCCTTCACTGTACATTTGCCAATGTTGAGCCTAGCTCCTGAGACCCTTCAAAAATCCTCAAAACCTCCAAAGCTCTCACCACACACTCGTCACTGTCCAGCAACAATGTTGTGTCATCAGCGTACTGTGAAAGTTTCACCCGTAGGTCCCCTCCCCCTGGAACCAGGGTCACCCTCACACTGGCGTCTGCTCTGATGGCCTCTGCAGGGGAATGCAGGGGGGTGCTGAAGCCCTTCAACACCTTCAGCATCTGGGTGCAGCAGAACCGGGAACATCTGGGTGCAGCAGAACCTGGAACTGTCGACAACCGGTCCAGAAACCTAGTGGGTCATGCACATGTCGTGCAGCAGAAACCACATCAGAAAAGCGACCGAAAAATTCCTTTAATGCCAAGTCTGTCATAAAAGGGTTGAACATATGGACAGAAATTATCCTAAAGTTAGGTCTGTCCATATTTACCACCTCACACAAATTCAACGGGTGCTGGTTTGCCAATCTAGCACACCTTGCAGTGACAGCCTGATGAGTCTCAGCTGAAACAAATGAAACATCATACCCGGTTGCCTGCTGATGCCACTGAATACAAAAAACGTCCTCCACCGTCAGATTCAACTGGCCCTTGATGATTCTGGTGCAAAACAAATCCCTTGGCATCACTTCCCTGTCGCTGCTCCTCCACTGGAACCCCAAAGTCCTGCGCAGTCCCACCCGAGGAATTGTCCGGCCCTGGTTGGCAAACGCCATGTTAGAAAAAGAAGAAAATACACAGCCCGCGCTTCTCAATTGTACAATTGACAAGAACAGATTTTTTTTTTTTTTTTTTTTTTTTTTATTAGAAAAAATCAACAGTACAGTAACCATTATACTCCCAACACATGACTTGGCACTGTGTCCCCATTTGCATCCCCGCACCCCTGAAGTGAAACTGCCCATATGTCATGAAAGAAAAACAAACGACTCCAAAACAGAAAAACACAAGCAAAAGAAAGACACAATAAGAAAAACTGAAACATAACCTGTACCAGTGCACCATTATCTTTTATAGCAACCCAAAACCACCTTTCCAATTTTCTTTTGCAGCGTGATACCCCAACTTGTCCACATCCAACTTCATCCTTTCTGTCACCTCCCATTCGACCCCCTTAGCCACCCTCTCTGTAGTCCACTCCACTCCACTCCATTCCGTACGAGCTCCTGTCTTGCCAGCCATAGCCCCCTTTTTTATAGGCTCAGGAGCAACCACAAAATCCCCCACCCACTCCTAATGTGGGCTCCTACAAAACCCCTCTCCACCACCTGCCATGTCAGTGTAAGATCAGGCTTTGCCCTCCCCACAACCTTTTTTGCCTTAGCCCAGAGCTGTCTGGTAAAACTGCACTCCCACATAACCAAGTACGCTGTCTCCCCAGCACCACACGATGGTCTCGGGCACAGAGGAGACCGGCCCAGACCGTGCCTGTGTATCTTGTCTCGCACCGGTAGCGTTCTGTGCAAGCAGGCCCAGTTCAGATCCTTCTGCCCATTACTCAGGCCTACTGCCTGAACACCCACCAAAACTGATGACGGTACCCCCAACAACGGAGACGGGTTTACCTTCCCTCTAACCACCCTGTACAGGAGCCTTTGCTGCTTCCATATGCCATCTTCCAGGGCCTCAGCGTGAGCCCTCAGCCACTTGGCAACCCAGGCATAGTGCCACGGTAGCTGCTCTGACCTCGGACTTACATTGGACCAGTTCAGTATCCCTCTGGCAGCGTATAAATAGAAATATTTCATACCTAAACTAGCCGGATGCCCCACCTCTGAAGCCATGTCCTGAAGCAGAGACGCCACAAAAATGGTGTCAAGTTTCAGGGGGAGGTCCGGCACATCCCTGCCACCCTCAGCCAAGCCCGACATCATGCGGCCACGTGCCACCCACTCATACCTCCCTCCCCATAGGAAATCGAAAATTGTTCTCGCCAGGGGCCGTCTGATGGCGACCGGCAGAGGGAAAACATATGCCAGGTGGAGCACAGAGGAGAGCATGTCCGCCTTGAGCACAAGCACTTTACCCAGAAGTGTCAGCTTCCTGGCCTTCCACAATGCTAATCTGGACTTCAATCGCTGAAAACGCCCCTCCCAGTTGACGGTAGCACTATTCATTGTTTGGAATTGTACACCTAAGATCTTTATTGGCCCTTGACACACCGATAGTCCACCCGGAGCAACATCACGCCCCTTCCAACTCCCTTCACTGTACATTTGCCAATGTTGAGCCTAGCTCCTGAGACCCTTCCAAAATCCTCAAAACCTCCAAAGCTCTCACCACACACTCGTCACTGTCCAGCAACAATGTTGTGTCATCAGCGTACTGTGAAAGTTTCACCCGTAGGTCCCCTCCCCCTGGAACCAGGGTCACCCTCACACTGGCGTCTGCTCTGATGGCCTCTGCAGGGGAATGCAGGGGGGGTGCTGAAGCCCTTCCACACCTTCAGCATCTGGGTGCAGCAGAACCGGGAACATCTGGGTGCAGCAGAACCTGGAACTGTCGACAACCAGTCCAGAAACCTAGTGGGTCCCGCACATATCGTGCAGCAGAAACCACATCAGAAAAGCGACCGAAAAATTCCTTTAATGCCAAGTCTGTCATAAAAGGGTTGAACATATGGACAGAAATTATCCTAAAGTTAGGTCTGTCCATATTTACCACCTCACACAAATTCAACGGGTGCTTGTTTGCCAATCTAGCACACCTTGCAGTGACAGCCTGATGAGTCTCAGCTGAAACAAATGAAACATCATACCCGGTTGCCTGCTGATGCCACTGAATACAAAAAACGTCCTCCACCGTCAGATTCAACTGGCCCTTGATGATTCTGGTGCAAAACAAATCCCTTGGCATCACTTCCCTGTCGCTGCTCCTCCACTGGAACCTCAAAGTCCTGCGCAGTCCCACCCAAGGAATTGACCGGTCCTGGTTGGCAAACGCCATGTTACAAAAAGAAGAAAAAACACAGCCCGCGCTTCTCAAATGTACAAGTGTCAAGAAGAGATTTTTTTTTTTTTTTTTTTATATTTTATTAGAAAAAAATCAACAGTACAGTAACCAACACATGACTTGGCACTGTGTCCCCATTCGCATCCCCGCACCCCTGAAGTGAAACTGCCAATATCTCATGAAAGAAAAACAAACGACTCCAAAACAGAAAAACACAAGCAAAAGAAAGACACAATAAGAAAAACTGAAACATAACCTGTACCAGTGCACCATTATCTTTTATAGCAACCCAAAACCACCTTTCCACTTTTCTTTTGCAGCGTGATACCCCAACTTGTCCACATCCAACTTCATCCTTTCTGTCACCTCCCATTCGACCCCCTTAGCCACCCTCTCTGTAGTCCACTCCACTCCACTTCATTCCGTACAAGCTCCTGTCTTGCCAGCCATAGCCCCTTTTTGTATAGGCTCAGGAGCAACCACAAAATCCCCCACCCACTCCTAATGTGGGCTCCTACAAAACCCCTCTTCACCACCTGCCATGTCAGTGTAGGATCAGGCTTTGCCCTCCCCACCACCTTTTTTGCCTTAGCCCAGAGCTGTCTGGTAAAACTGCACTCCCACATAACATGGTACGCTGTCTCCCCAGCACCACACGATGGTCTCGGGCACAGAGGAGACCGGCCCAGACCGTGCCTGTGTATCTTGTCTCGCACCGGTAGCGTTCTGTGCAAGCAGGCCCAGTTCAGATCCTTCAGCCCATTAGTTTGGCCTACTGCCTGAACACCCACCGTAACTGATGACGGTACCCCCAACAACGGAGACGGGTTTACCTTCCCTCTAACCACCCTGTACAGGACCCTTTGCTGCTTCCATATGCCATCTTCCAGGGCCTTAGGCTGAGCCCTCAGCCACTTGGCAACCCAGGCATAGTGCCACGGTAGCTGCTTTGACCTCGGACCTACATTGGACCAGTTTAGTACCCTCTGGCAGCGTATAAAAAGAAATATTTCATACCTAAACTAGCCGGATGCCCCACCTCTGAAGCCATGTCCTGAAGCAGAGACGCCACAAAAACGGTGTCAAGTTTCAGGGGGAGGTCCGGCACATCCCTGCCACCCTCAGCCAAGCCCGACATCATGCGGCCAAGTGCCACCCACTCATTCCTCCCTCCCCATAGGAAATTGAAAATTGTTCTCGCCAGGGGCCGTCTGATGGCGACCGGCAGAGGGAAAACAGAGTGGAGAGCATGTCCGCCTTGAGCACAAGCACTTTACCCAGAAGTGTCAGCTTCCTGGCATTCCACAATGCTAATCTGGACTTCACTCGCTGAAAACGCCCCTCCCAGTTGACGGTAGCACTATTCATTGGTTGGAATTGTACACCTAAGATCTGTATTGGCCCTTGACACACCGATAGTCCACCCGGAGCAACATCACGCCCCTTCCAACTCCCTTCACTGTACATTTGCCAATGTTGAGCCTAGCTCCTGAGACCCTTCAAAAATCCTCAAAACCTCCAAAGCTCTCACCACACACTCGTCACTGTCCAGCAACAATGTTGTGTCATCAGCGTACTGTGAAAGTTTCACCCGTAGGTCCCCTCCCCCTGGAACCAGGGTCACCCTCACACTGGCGTCTGCTCTGATGGCCTCTGCAGGGGAATGCAGGGGGGTGCTGAAGCCCTTCAACACCTTCAGCATCTGGGTGCAGCAGAACCGGGAACATCTGGGTGCAGCAGAACCTGGAACTGTCGACAACCGGTCCAGAAACCTAGTGGGTCCCGCACATATCGTGCAGCAGAAACCACATCAGAAAAGCGACCGAAAAATTCCTTTAATGCCAAGTCTGTCATAAAAGGGTTGAACATATGGACAGAAATTATCCTAAAGTTAGGTCTGTCCATATTTACCACCTCACACAAATTCAACGGGTGCTTGTTTGCCAATCTAGCACACCTTGCAGTGACAGCCTGATGAGTCTCAGCTGAAACAAATGAAACATCATACCCGGTTGCCTGCTGATGCCACTGAATACAAAAAACGTCCTCCACCGTCAGATTCAACTGGCCCTTGATGATTCTGGTGCAAAACAAATCCCTTGGCATCACTTCCCTGTCGCTGCTCCTCCACTGGAACCTCAAAGTCCTGCGCAGTCCCACCCGAGGAATTGTCCGGCCCTGGTTGTCAAACGCCATGTTAGAAAAAGAAGAAAATACACAGCGCGCGCTTCTCAATTGTACAATTGACAAGAACAGATTTTTTTTTTTTTTTTTTTTTAGAAAAAATCAACAGTACAGTAACCATTATACTCCCAACACATGACTTGGCACTGTGTCCCCATTCGCATCCCCGCACCCCTGAAGTGAAACTGCCAATATCTCATGAAAGAAAAACAAACGACTCCAAAACAGAAAAACACAAGCAAAAGAAAGACACAATAAGAAAAACTGAAACATAACCTGTACCAGTGCACCATTATCTTTTATAGCAACCCAAAACCACCTTTCCACTTTTCTTTTGCAGCGTGATACCCCAACTTGTCCACATCCAACTTCATCCTTTCTGTCACCTCCCATTCGACCCCCTTAGCCACCCTCTCTGTAGTCCACTCCACTCCACTCCATTCCGTACGAGCTCCTGTCTTGCCAGCCATAGCCCCCTTTTTTATAGGCTCAGGAGCAACCACAAAATCCCCCACCCACTCCTAATGTGGGCTCCTACAAAACCCCTCTCCACCACCTGCCATGTCAGTGTAAGATCAGGCTTTGCCCTCCCCACAACCTTTTTTGCCTTAGCCCAGAGCTGTCTGGTAAAACTGCACTCCCACATAACATGGTACGCTGTCTCCCAAGCACCACACGATGGTCTCGGGCACAGAGGAGACCGGCCCAGACCGTGCCTGTGTATCTTGTCTCGCACCGGTAGCGTTCTGTGCAAGCAGGCCCAGTTCAGATCCTTCTGCCCATTACTCAGGCCTACTGCCTGAACACCCACCAAAACTGATGACGGTACCCCCAACAACGGAGACGGGTTTACCTTCCCTCTAACCACCCTGTACAGGAGCCTTTGCTGCTTCCATATGCCATCTTCCAGGGCCTCAGCGTGAGCCCTCAGCCACTTGGCAACCCAGGCATAGTGCCACGGTAGCTGCTCTGACCTCGGACTTACATTGGACCAGTTCAGTATCCCTCTGGCAGCGTAAAAAAAGAAATATTTCATACCTAAACTAGCCGGATGCCCCACCTCTGAAGCCTTGTCCTGAAGCAGAGACGCCACAAAAATGGTGTCAAGTTTTAGGGGGAGGTCCGGCACATCCCTGCCACCCTCAGCCAAGCCCGACATCATGCGGCCACGTGCCACCCACTCATACCTCCCTCCCCATAGGAAATTGAAAATTGTTCTCGCCAGGGGCCGTCTGATGGTGACCGGCAGAGGGAAAACAGAGTGGAGAGCATGTCCGCCTTGAGCACAAGCACTTTATCCAGAAGTGTCAGCTTCCTGGCATTCCACAATGCTAATCTGGACTTCACTCGCTGAAAACGCCCCTCCCAGTTGACGGTAGCACTATTCATTGGTTGGAATTGTACACCTAAGATCTGTATTGGCCCTTGACACACCGATAGTCCACCCGGAGCAACATCACGCCCCTTCCAACTCCCTTCACTGTACATTTGCCAATGTTGAGCCTAGCTCCTGAGACCCTTCCAAAATCCTCAAAACCTCCAAAGCTCTCACCACACACTCGTCACTGTCCAGCAACAATGTTGTGTCATCAGCGTACTGTGAAAGTTTCACCCGTAGGTCCCCTCCCCCTGGAACCAGGGTCACCCTCACACTGGCGTCTGCTCTGATGGCCTCTGCAGGGGAATGCAGGGGGGTGCTGAAGCCCTTCAACACCTTCAGCATCTGGGTGCAGCAGAACCGGGAACATCTGGGTGCAGCAGAACCTGGAACTGTCGACAACCGGTCCAGAAACCTAGTGGGTCATGCACATGTCGTGCAGCAGAAACCACATCAGAAAAGCGACCGAAAAATTCCTTTAATGCCAAGTCTGTCATAAAAGGGTTGAACATATGGACAGAAATTATCCTAAAGTTAGGTCTGTCCATATTTACCACCTCACACAAATTCAACGGGTGCTTGTTTGCCAATCTAGCACACCTTGCAGTGACAGCCTGATGAGTCTCAGCTGAAACAAATGAAACATCATACCCGGTTGCCTGCTGATGCCACTGAATACAAAAAACGTCCTCCACCGTCAGATTCAACTGGCCCTTGATGATTCTGGTGCAAAACAAATCCCTTGGCATCACTTCCCTGTCGCTGCTCCTCCACTGGAACCTCAAAGTCCTGCGCAGTCCCACCCGAGGAATTGTCCGGCCCTGGTTGGCAAACGCCATGTTAGAAAAAGAAGAAAATACACAGCGCGCGCTTCTCAATTGTACAATTGAAAAGAACAGATTTTTTTTTTTTTTTTTTTTTTTTCTTTATTAGAAAAAATCAACAGTACAGTAACCATTATACTCCCAACACATGACTTGGCACTGTGTCCCCATTCGCATCCCCGCACCCCTGAAGTGAAACTGCCCATATGTCATGAAAGAAAAACAAACGACTCCAAAACAGAAAAACACAAGCAAAAGAAAGACACAATAAGAAAAACTGAAACATAACCTGTACCAGTGCGCCATTATCTTTTATAGCAACCCAAAACCACCTTTCCAATTTTCTTTTGCAGCGTGATACCCCAACTTGTCCACATCCAACTTCATCCTTTCTGTCACCTCCCATTCGACCCCCTTAGCCACCCTCTCTGTAGTCCACTCCACTCCACTCCATTCCGTACGAGCTCCTGTCTTGCCAGCCATAGCCCCCTTTTTTATAGGCTCAGGAGCAACCACAAAATCCCCCACCCACTCCTAATGTGGGCTCCTACAAAACCCCTCTCCACCACCTGCCATGTCAGTGTAAGATCAGGCTTTGCCCTCCCCACAACCTTTTTTGCCTTAGCCCAGAGCTGTCTGGTAAAACTGCACTCCCACATAACATGGTACGCTGTCTCCCCAGCACCACACGATGGTCTCGGGCACAGAGGAGACCGGCCCAGACCGTGCCTGTGTATCTTGTCTCGCACCGGTAGCGTTCTGTGCAAGCAGGCCCAGTTCAGATCCTTCTGCCCATTACTCAGGCCTACTGCCTGAACACCCACCAAAACTGATGACGGTACCCCCAACAACGGAGACGGGTTTACCTTCCCTCTAACCACCCTGTACAGGAGCCTTTGCTGCTTCCATATGCCATCTTCCAGGGCCTCAGCGTGAGCCCTCAGCCACTTGGCAACCCAGGCATAGTGCCACGGTAGCTGCTCTGACCTCGGACTTACATTGGACCAGTTCAGTATCCCTCTGGCAGCGTATAAAAAGAAATATTTCATACCTAAACTAGCCGGATGCCCCACCTCTGAAGCCATGTCCTGAAGCAGAGACGCCACAAAAATGGTGTTAAGTTTCAGGGGGAGGTCCGGCACATCCCTGCCACCCTCAGCCAAGCCCGACATCATGCGGCCACGTGCCACCCACTCATACCTCCCTCCCCATAGGAAATCGAAAATTGTTCTCGCCAGGGGCCGTCTGATGGCGACCGGCAGAGGGAAAACATATGCCAGGTGGAGCACAGAGGAGAGCATGTCCGCCTTGAGCACAAGCACTTTACCCAGAAGTGTCAGCTTCCTGGCCTTCCACAATGCTAATCTGGACTTCAATCGCTGAAAACGCCCCTCCCAGTTGACGGTAGCACTATTCATTGTTTGGAATTGTACACCTAAGATCTTTATTGGCCCTTGACACACCGATAGTCCACCCGGAGCAACATCACGCCCCTTCCAACTCCCTTCACTGTACATTTGCCAATGTTGAGCCTAGCTCCTGAGACCCTTCAAAAATCCTCAAAACCTCCAAAGCTCTCACCACACACTCGTCACTGTCCAGCAACAATTTTGTGTCATCAGTGTACTGTGAAAGTTTCACCCGTAGGTCCCCTCCCCCTGGAACCAGGGTCACCCTCACACTGGCGTCTGCTCTGATGGCCTCTGCAGGGGAATGCAGGGGGGGTGCTGAAGCCCTTCCACACCTTCAGCATCTGGGTGCAGCAGAACCGGGAACATCTGGGTGCAGCAGAACCTGGAACTGTCGACAACCAGTCCAGAAACCTAGTGGGTCCCGCACATATCGTGCAGCAGAAACCACATCAGAAAAGCGACCGAAAAATTCCTTTAATGCCAAGTCTGTCATAAAAGGGTTGAACATATGGACAGAAATTATCCTAAAGTTAGGTCTGTCCATATTTACCACCTCACACAAATTCAACGGGTGCTTGTTTGCCAATCTAGCACACCTTGCAGTGACAGCCTGATGAGTCTCAGCTGAAACAAATGAAACATCATACCCGGTTGCCTGCTGATGCCACTGAATACAAAAAACGTCCTCCACCGTCAGATTCAACTGGCCCTTGATGATTCTGGTGCAAAACAAATCCCTTGGCATCACTTCCCTGTCGCTGCTCCTCCACTGGAACCTCAAAGTCCTGCGCAGTCCCACCCAAGGAATTGACCGGTCCTGGTTGGCAAACGCCATGTTAGAAAAAGAAGAAAAAACACAGCCCGCGCTTCTCAAATGTACAAGTGTCAAGAACAGATTTTTTTTTTTTTTTTTATATTTTATTAGAAAAAAATCAACAGTACAGTAACCAACACATGACTTGGCACTGTGTCCCCATTCGCATCCCCGCACCCCGGAAGTGAAACTGCCAATATCTCATGAAAGAAAAACAAACGACTCCAAAACAGAAAAACACAAGCAAAAGAAAGACACAATAAGAAAAACTGAAACATAACCTGTACCAGTGCACCATTATCTTTTATAGCAACCCCAAACCACCTTTCCACTTTTCTTTTGCAGCGTGATACCCCAACTTGTCCACATCCAACTTCATCCTTTCTGTCACCTCCCATTCGACCCCCTTAGCCACCCTCTCTGTAGTCCACTCCACTCCACTTCATTCCGTACAAGCTCCTGTCTTGCCAGCCATAGCCCCTTTTTGTATAGGCTCAGGAGCAACCACAAAATCCCCCACCCACTCCTAATGTGGGCTCCTACAAAACCCCTCTTCACCACCTGCCATGTCAGTGTAGGATCAGGCTTTGCCCTCCCCACCACCTTTTTTGCCTTAGCCCAGAGCTGTCTGGTAAAACTGCACTCCCACATAACATGGTACGCTGTCTCCCCAGCACCACACGATGGTCTCGGGCACAGAGGAGACCGGCCCAGACCGTGCCTGTGTATCTTGTCTCGCACCGGTAGCGTTCTGTGCAAGCAGGTCCAGTTCAGATCCTTCAGCCCATTAGTTTGGCCTACTGCCTGAACACCCACCGTAACTGATGACGGTACCCCCAACAACGGAGACGGGTTTACCTTCCCTCTAACCACCCTGTACAGGACCCTTTGCTGCTTCCATATGCCATCTTCCAGGGCCTTAGGGTGAGCCCTCAGCCACTTGGCAACCCAGGCATAGTGCCACGGTAGCTGCTTTGACCTCGGACCTACATTGGACCAGTTTAGTACCCTCTGGCAGCGTATAAAAAGAAATATTTCATACCTAAACTAGCCGGATGCCCCACCTCTGAAGCCATGTCCTGAAGCAGAGACGCCACAAAAACGGTGTCAATTTTCAGGGGGAGGTCCGGCACATCCCTGCCACCCTCAGCCAAGCCCGACATCATGCGGCCAAGTGCCACCCACTCATACCTCCCTCCCCATAGGAAATTGAAAATTGTTCTCGCCAGGGGCCGTCTGATGGCGACCGGCAGAGGGAAAACAGAGTGGAGAGCATGTCCGCCTTGAGCACAAGCACTTTACCCAGAAGTGTCAGCTTCCTGGCATTCCACAATGCTAATCTGGACTTCACTCGCTGAAAACGCCCCTCCCAGTTGACGGTAGCACTATTCATTGGTTGGAATTGTACACCTAAGATCTGTATTGGCCCTTGACACACCGATAGTCCACCCGGAGCAACATCACGCCCCTTCCAACTCCCTTCACTGTACATTTGCCAATGTTGAGCCTAGCTCCTGAGACCCTTCAAAAATCCTCAAAACCTCCAAAGCTCTCACCACACACTCGTCACTGTCCAGCAACAATGTTGTGTCATCAGCGTACTGTGAAAGTTTCACCCGTAGGTCC
This sequence comes from Channa argus, assembly GCF_033026475.1. Lineage (NCBI taxonomy): Eukaryota > Metazoa > Chordata > Actinopteri > Anabantiformes > Channidae > Channa > Channa argus. The sequence goes on along the minus strand of NW_027125237.1, from coordinate 777,951 downwards.
CCTCCCCCTGGAACCAGGGTCACCCTCACACTGGCGTCTGCTCTGATGGCCTCTGCAGGGGAATGCAGGGGGGTGCTGAAGCCCTTCAACACCTTCAGCATCTGGGTGCAGCAGAACCGGGAACATCTGGGTGCAGCAGAACCTGGAACTGTCGACAACCGGTCCAGAAACCTAGTGGGTCCCGCACATATCGTGCAGCAGAAACCACATCAGAAAAGCGACCGAAAAATTCCTTTAATGCCAAGTCTGTCATAAAAGGGTTGAACATATGGACAGAAATTATCCTAAAGTTAGGTCTGTCCATATTTACCACCTCACACAAATTCAACGGGTGCTTGTTTGCCAATCTAGCACACCTTGCAGTGACAGCCTGATGAGTCTCAGCTGAAACAAATGAAACATCATACCCGGTTGCCTGCTGATGCCACTGAATACAAAAAACGTCCTCCACCGTCAGATTCAACTGGCCCTTGATGATTCTGGTGCAAAACAAATCCCTTGGCATCACTTCCCTGTCGCTGCTCCTCCACTGGAACCTCAAAGTCCTGCGCAGTCCCACCCGAGGAATTGTCCGGCCCTGGTTGGCAAACGCCATGTTAGAAAAAGAAGAAAATACACAGCGCGCGCTTCTCAATTGTACAATTGAAAAGAACAGATTTTTTTTTTTTTTTTTTTTTTTTTTTATTAGAAAAAATCAACAGTACAGTAACCATTATACTCCCAACACATGACTTGGCACTGTGTCCCCATTCGCATCCCCGCACCCCTGAAGTGAAACTGCCAATATCTCATGAAAGAAAAACAAACGACTCCAAAACAGAAAAACACAAGCAAAAGAAAGACACAATAAGAAAAACTGAAACATAACCTGTACCAGTGCACCATTATCTTTTATAGCAACCCAAAACCACCTTTCCAATTTTCTTTTGCAGCGTGATACCCCAACTTGTCCACATCCAACTTCATCCTTTCTGTCACCTCCCATTCGACCCCTTTAGCCACCCTCTCTGTAGTCCACTCCACTCCACTCCATTCCGTACGAGCTCCTGTCTTGCCAGCCATAGCCCCCTTTTTTATAGGCTCAGGAGCAACCACAAAATCCCCCACCCACTCCTAATGTGGGCTCCTACAAAACCCCTCTCCACCACCTGCCATGTCAGTGTAAGATCAGGCTTTGCCCTCCCCACAACCTTTTTTGCCTTAGCCCAGAGCTGTCTGGTAAAACTGCACTCCCACATAACATGGTACGCTGTCTCCCCAGCACCACACGATGGTCTCGGGCACAGAGGAGACCGGCCCAGACCGTGCCTGTGTATCTTGTCTCGCACCGGTAGCGTTCTGTGCAAGCAGGCCCAGTTCAGATCCTTCTGCCCATTACTCAGGCCTACTGCCTGAACACCCACCAAAACTGATGACGGTACCCCCAACAACGGAGACGGGTTTACCTTCCCTCTAACCACCCTGTACAGGAGCCTTTGCTGCTTCCATATGCCATCTTCCAGGGCCTCAGCGTGAGCCCTCAGCCACTTGGCAACCCAGGCATAGTGCCACGGTAGCTGCTCTGACCTCGGACTTACATTGGACCAGTTCAGTATCCCTCTGGCAGCGTATAAAAAGAAATATTTCATACCTAAACTAGCCGGATGCCCCACCTCTGAAGCCATGTCCTGAAGCAGAGACGCCACAAAAATGGTGTCAAGTTTCAGGGGGAGGTCCGGCACATCCCTGCCACCCTCAGCCAAGCCCGACATCATGCGGCCACGTGCCACCCACTCATACCTCCCTCCCCATAGGAAATCGAAAATTGTTCTCGCCAGGGGCCGTCTGATGGCGACCGGCAGAGGGAAAACATATGCCAGGTGGAGCACAGAGGAGAGCATGTCCGCCTTGAGCACAAGCACTTTACCCAGAAGTGTCAGCTTCCTGGCCTTCCACAATGCTAATCTGGACTTCAATCGCTGAAAACGCCCCTCCCAGTTGACGGTAGCACTATTCATTGTTTGGAATTGTACACCTAAGATCTTTATTGGCCCTTGACACACCGATAGTCCACCCGGAGCAACATCACGCCCCTTCCAACTCCCTTCACTGTACATTTGCCAATGTTGAGCCTAGCTCCTGAGACCCTTCCAAAATCCTCAAAACCTCCAAAGCTCTCACCACACACTCGTCACTGTCCAGCAACAATGTTGTGTCATCAGTGTACTGTGAAAGTTTCACCCGTAGGTCCCCTCCCCCTGGAACCAGGGTCACCCTCACACTGGCGTCTGCTCTGATGGCCTCTGCAGGGGAATGCAGGGGGGGTGCTGAAGCCCTTCCACACCTTCAGCATCTGGGTGCAGCAGAACCGGGAACATCTGGGTGCAGCAGAACCTGGAACTGTCGACAACCAGTCCAGAAACCTAGTGGGTCCCGCACATATCGTGCAGCAGAAACCACATCAGAAAAGCGACCGAAAAATTCCTTTAATGCCAAGTCTGTCATAAAAGGGTTGAACATATGGACAGAAATTATCCTAAAGTTAGGTCTGTCCATATTTACCACCTCACACAAATTCAACGGGTGCTTGTTTGCCAATCTAGCACACCTTGCAGTGACAGCCTGATGAGTCTCAGCTGAAACAAATGAAACATCATACCCGGTTGCCTGCTGATGCCTCTGAATACAAAAAACGTCCTCCACCGTCAGATTCAACTGGCCCTTGATGATTCTGGTGCAAAACAAATCCCTTGGCATCACTTCCCTGTCGCTGCTCCTCCACTGGAACCTCAAAGTCCTGCGCAGTCCCACCCAAGGAATTGACCGGTCCTGGTTGGCAAACGCCATGTTAGAAAAAGAAGAAAAAACACAGCCCGCGCTTCTCAAATGTACAAGTGTCAAGAACAGATTTTTTTTTTTTTTTTTATATTTTATTAGAAAAAAATCAACAGTACAGTAACCAACACATGACTTGGCACTGTGTCCCCATTCGCATCCCCGCACCCCTGAAGTGAAACTGCCAATATCTCATGAAAGAAAAACAAACGACTCCAAAACAGAAAAACACAAGCAAAAGAAAGACACAATAAGAAAAACTGAAACATAACCTGTACCAGTGCACCATTATCTTTTATAGCAACCCAAAACCACCTTTCCACTTTTCTTTTGCAGCGTGATACCCCAACTTGTCCACATCCAACTTCATCCTTTCTGTCACCTCCCATTCGACCCCCTTAGCCACCCTCTCTGTAGTCCACTCCACTCCACTTCATTCCGTACAAGCTCCTGTCTTGCCAGCCATAGCCCCTTTTTGTATAGGCTCAGGAGCAACCACAAAATCCCCCACCCACTCCTAATGTGGGCTCCTACAAAACCCCTCTTCACCACCTGCCATGTCAGTGTAGGATCAGGCTTTGCCCTCCCCACCACCTTTTTTGCCTTAGCCCAGAGCTGTCTGGTAAAACTGCACTCCCACATAACATGGTACGCTGTCTCCCCAGCACCACACGATGGTCTCGGGCACAGAGGAGACCGGCCCAGACCGTGCCTGTGTATCTTGTCTCGCACCGGTAGCGTTCTGTGCAAGCAGGCCCAGTTCAGATCCTTCAGCCCATTAGTTTGGCCTACTGCCTGAACACCCACCGTAACTGATGACGGTACCCCCAACAACGGAGACGGGTTTACCTTCCCTCTAACCACCCTGTACAGGACCCTTTGCTGCTTCCATATGCCATCTTCCAGGGCCTTAGGGTGAGCCCTCAGCCACTTGGCAACCCAGGCATAGTGCCACGGTAGCTGCTTTGACCTCGGACCTACATTGGACCAGTTTAGTACCCTCTGGCAGCGTATAAAAAGAAATATTTCATACCTAAACTAGCCGGATGCCCCACCTCTGAAGCCATGTCCTGAAGCAGAGACGCCACAAAAACGGTGTCAAGTTTCAGGGGGAGGTCCGGCACATCCCTGCCACCCTCAGCCAAGCCCGACATCATGCGGCCAAGTGCCACCCACTCATACCTCCCTCCCCATAGGAAATTGAAAATTGTTCTCGCCAGGGGCCGTCTGATGGCGACCGGCAGAGGGAAAACAGAGTGGAGAGCATGTCCGCCTTGAGCACAAGCACTTTACCCAGAAGTGTCAGCTTCCTGGCATTCCACAATGCTAATCTGGACTTCACTCGCTGAAAACGCCCCTCCCAGTTGACGGTAGCACTATTCATTGGTTGGAATTGTACACCTAAGATCTGTATTGGCCCTTGACACACCGATAGTCCACCCGGAGCAACATCACGCCCCTTCCAACTCCCTTCACTGTACATTTGCCAATGTTGAGCCTAGCTCCTGAGACCCTTCAAAAATCCTCAAAACCTCCAAAGCTCTCACCACACACTCGTCACTGTCCAGCAACAATGTTGTGTCATCAGCGTACTGTGAAAGTTTCACCCGTAGGTCCCCTCCCCCTGGAACCAGGGTCACCCTCACACTGGCGTCTGCTCTGATGGCCTCTGCAGGGGAATGCAGGGGGGTGCTGAAGCCCTTCAACACCTTCAGCATCTGGGTGCAGCAGAACCGGGAACATCTGGGTGCAGCAGAACCTGGAACTGTCGACAACCGGTCCAGAAACCTAGTGGGTCCCGCACATATCGTGCAGCAGAAACCACATCAGAAAAGCGACCGAAAAATTCCTTTAATGCCAAGTCTGTCATAAAAGGGTTGAACATATGGACAGAAATTATCCTAAAGTTAGGTCTGTCCATATTTACCACCTCACACAAATTCAACGGGTGCTTGTTTGCCAATCTAGCACACCTTGCAGTGACAGCCTGATGAGTCTCAGCTGAAGCAAATGAAACATCATACCCGGTTGCCTGCTGATGCCACTGAATACAAAAAACGTCCTCCACCGTCAGATTCAACTGGCCCTTGATGATTCTGGTGCAAAACAAATCCCTTGGTTCACTTCCCTGTCGCTGCTCCTCCACTGGAACCTCAAAGTCCTGCGCAGTCCCGCTCGAGGAATTGACCGGCCCTGGTTGGCAAACGCCATGTTAGAAAAAGAAGAAAATACACAGCGCGCGCTTCTCAATTGTACAATTGACAAGAACAGATTTTTTTTTTTTTTTTTTTTTTTTTTTATTAGAAAAAATCAACAGTACAGTAACCATTATACTCCCAACACATGACTTGGCACTGTGTCCCCATTCGCATCCCCGCACCCCTGAAGTGAAACTGCCAATATCTCATGAAAGAAAAACAAACGACTCCAAAACAGAAAAACACAAGCAAAAGAAAGACACAATAAGAAAAACTGAAACATAACCTGTACCAGTGCACCATTATCTTTTATAGCAACCCAAAACCACCTTTCCACTTTTCTTTTGCAGCGTGATACCCCAACTTGTCCACATCCAACTTCATCCTTTCTGTCACCTCCCATTCGACCCCCTTAGCCACCCTCTCTGTAGTCCACTCCACTCCACTCCATTCCGTACGAGCTCCTGTCTTGCCAGCCATAGCCCCCTTTTTTATAGGCTCAGGAGCAACCACAAAATCCCCCACCCACTCCTAATGTGGGCTCCTACAAAACCCCTCTCCACCACCTGCCATGTCAGTGTAAGATCAGGCTTTGCCCTCCCCACAACCTTTTTTGCCTTAGCCCAGAGCTGTCTGGTAAAACTGCACTCCCACATAACATGGTACGCTGTCTCCCCAGCACCACACGATGGTCTCGGGCACAGAGGAGACCGGCCCAGACCGTGCCTGTGTATCTTGTCTCGCACCGGTAGCGTTCTGTGCAAGCAGGCCCAGTTCAGATCCTTCTGCCCATTACTCAGGCCTACTGCCTGAACACCCACCAAAACTGATGACGGTACCCCCAACAACGGAGACGGGTTTACCTTCCCTCTAACCACCCTGTACAGGAGCCTTTGCTGCTTCCATATGCCATCTTCCAGGGCCTCAGCGTGAGCCCTCAGCCACTTGGCAACCCAGGCAAAGTGCCACGGTAGCTGCTCTGACCTCGGACTTACATTGGACCAGTTCAGTATCCTTCTGGCAGCGTAAAAAAAGAAATATTTCATACCTAAACTAGCCGGATGCCCCACCTCTGAAGCCTTGTCCTGAAGCAGAGACGCCACAAAAATGGTGTCAAGTTTTAGGGGGAGGTCCGGCACATCCCTGCCACCCTCAGCCAAGCCCGACATCATGCGGCCACGTGCCACCCACTCATACCTCCCTCCCCATAGGAAATCGAAAATTGTTCTCGCCAGGGGCCGTCTGATGGCGACCGGCAGAGGGAAAACATATGCCAGGTGGAACACAGAGGAGAGCATGTCCGCCTTGAGCACAAGCACTTTACCCAGAAGTGTCAGCTTCCTGGCCTTCCACAATGCTAATCTGGACTTCAATCGCTGAAAACGCCCCTCCCAGTTGACGGTAGCACTATTCATTGGTTGGAATTGTACACCTAAGATCTTTATTGGCCCTTGACACACCGATAGTCCACCCGGAGCAACATCACGCCCCTTCCAACTCCCTTCACTGTACATTTGCCAATGTTGAGCCTAGCTCCTGAGACCCTTCCAAAATCCTCAAAACCTCCAAAGCTCTCACCACACACTCGTCACTGTCCAGCAACAATGTTGTGTCATCAGTGTACTGTGAAAGTTTCACCCGTAGGTCCCCTCCCCCTGGAACCAGGGTCACCCTCACACTGGCGTCTGCTCTGATGGCCTCTGCAGGGGAATGCAGGGGGGGTGCTGAAGCCCTTCCACACCTTCAACATCTGGGTGCAGCACATCCGGGAACATCTGGGTGCAGCAGAACCTGGAACTGTCGACAACCAGTCCAGAAACCTAGTGGGTCCCGCACATATCGTGCAGCAGAAACCACATCAGAAAAGCGACCGAAAAATTCCTTTAATGCCAAGTCTGTCATAAAAGGGTTGAACATATGGACAGAAATTATCCTAAAGTTAGGTCTGTCCATATTTACCACCTCACACAAATTCAACGGGTGCTTGTTTGCCAATCTAGCACACCTTGCAGTGACAGCCTGATGAGTCTCAGCTGAAACAAATGAAACATCATACCCGGTTGCCTGCTGATGCCACTGAATACAAAAAACGTCCTCCACCGTCAGATTCAACTGGCCCTTGATGATTCTGGTGCAAAACAAATCCCTTGGCATCACTTCCCTGTCGCTGCTCCTCCACTGGAACCTCAAAGTCCTGCGCAGTCCCACCCAAGGAATTGACCGGCCCTGGTTGGCAAACGCCATGTTAGAAAAAGAAGAAAAAACACAGCGCGCGCTTCTCAAATGTACAAGTGTCAAGAACAGATTTTTTTTTTTTTTTTTTATATTTTATTAGAAAAAAATCAACAGTACAGTAACCATTATACTACCAACACATGACTTGGCACTGTGTCCCCATTCGCATCCCCGCACCCCTGAAGTGAAACTGCCAATATCTCATGAAAGAAAAACAAACGACTCCAAAACAGAAAAACACAAGCAAAAGAAAGACACAATAAGAAAAACTGAAACATAACCTGTACCAGTGCACCTTTATCTTTTATAGCAACCCAAAACCACCTTTCCACTTTTCTTTTGCAGCGTGATACCCCAACTTGTCCACATCCCACTTCATCCTTTCTGTCACCTCTAATTCGACCCCCTTAGCCACCCTCTCTGTACTCCACTGCACTCCACTTCATTCCGTACGAGCTCCTGTCTTGCCAGCCATAGCCCCCTTTTGTATAGGCTCAGGAGCAACCACAAAATCCCCCACCCACTCCTAATGTGGGCTCCTACAAAACCCCTCTCCACCACCTGCCATGTCAGTGTAAGATAAGGCTTTGTCCTCCCCACCACCTTTTTTGCCTTAGCCCAGAGCTGTCTGGTAAAACTGCACTCCCACATAACATGGTACGCTGTCTCCCCAGCACCACACGATGGTCTCGGGCACAGAGGAGACCGGCCCAGACCGTGCCTGTGTATCTTGCCTCGCACCGGTAGCGTTCTGTGCAAGCAGGCCCAGTTCAGATCCTTCTGCCCATTACTCAGGCCTACTGCCTGAACACCCACCCAAACTGATGACGGTACCCCCAACAACGGAGACGGGTTTACCTTCCCTCTAACCACCCTGTACAGGACCCTTTGCTGCTTCCATATGCCATCTTCCAGGGCCTCAGGGTGAGCCCTCAGCCACTTGGCAACCCAGGCATAGTGCCACGGTAGCTGCTCTGACCTCGGACTTACATTGGACCAGTTCAGTATCCCTCTGGCAGCGTATAAAAAGAAATATTTCATACCTAAACTAGCCGGATGCCCCACCTCTGAAGCCATGTCCTGAAGCAGAGACGCCACAAAAATGGTGTCAAGTTTCAGGGGGAGGTCCGGCACATCCCTGCCACCCTCAGCCAAGCCCGACATCATGCGGCCACGTGCCACCCACTCATACCTCCCTCCCCATAGGAAATCGAAAATTGTTCTCGCCAGGGGCCGTCTGATGGCGACCGGCAGAGGGAAAACATATGCCAGGTGGAGCACAGAGGAGAGCATGTCCGCCATGAGCACAAGCACTTTACCCAGAAGTGTCAGCTTCCTGGCCTTCCACAATGCTAATCTGGACTTCAATCGCTGAAAACGCCCCTCCCAGTTGACGGTAGCACTATTCATTGGTTGGAATTGTACACCTAAGATCTTTATTGGCCCTTGACACACCGATAGTCCACCCGGAGCAACATCACGCCCCTTCCAACTCCCTTCACTGTACATTTGCCAATGTTGAGCCTAGCTCCTGAGACCCTTCCAAAATCCTCAAAACCTCCAAAGCTCTCACCACACACTCGTCACTGTCCAGCAACAATGTTGTGTCATCAGTGTACTGTGAAAGTTTCACCCGTAGGTCCCCTCCCCCTGGAACCAGGGTCACCCTCACACTGGCGTCTGCTCTGATGGCCTCTGCAGGGGAATGCAGGGGGGGTGCTGAAGCCCTTCCACACCTTCAGCATCTGGGTGCAGCAGAACCGGGAACATCTGGGTGCAGCAGAACCTGGAACTGTCGACAACCAGTCCAGAAACCTAGTGGGTCCCGCACATATCGTGCAGCAGAAACCACATCAGAAAAGCGACCGAAAAATTCCTTTAATGCCAAGTCTGTCATAAAAGGGTTGAACATATGGACAGAAATTATCCTAAAGTTAGGTCTGTCCATATTTACCACCTCACACAAATTCAACGGGTGCTTGTTTGCCAATCTAGCACACCTTGCAGTGACAGCCTGATGAGTCTCAGCTGAAACAAATGAAACATCATACCCGGTTGCCTGCTGATGCCACTGAATACAAAAAACGTCCTCCACCGTCAGATTCAACTGGCCCTTGATGATTCTGGTGCAAAACAAATCCCTTGGCATCACTTCCCTGTCGCTGCTCCTCCACTGGAACCTCAAAGTCCTGCGCAGTCCCACCCAAGGAATTGACCGGCCCTGGTTGGCAAACGCCATGTTAGAAAAAGAAGAAAAAACACAGCCCGCGCTTCTCAAATGTACAAGTGTCAAGAACAGATTTTTTTTTTTTTTTTAATATATTTTATTAGAAAAAAATCAACAGTACAGTAACCATTATACTCCCAACACATGACTTGGCACTGTGTCCCCATTCGCATCCCCGCACCCCTGAAGTGAAACTGCCAATATCTCATGAAAGAAAAACAAACGACTCCAAAACAGAAAAACACAAGCAAAAGAAAGACACAATAAGAAAAACTGAAACATAACCTGTACCAGTGCACCATTATCTTTTATAGCAACCCAAAACCACCTTTCCACTTTTCTTTTGCAGCGTGATACCCCAACTTGTCCACATCCAACTTCATCCTTTCTGTCACCTCCCATTCGACCCCCTTAGCCACCCTCTCTGTAGTCCACTCCACTCCACTTCATTCCGTACAAGCTCCTGTCTTGCCAGCCATAGCCCCTTTTTGTATAGGCTCAGGAGCAACCACAAAATCCCCCACCCACTCCTAATGTGGGCTCCTACAAAACCCCTCTTCACCACCTGCCATGTCAGTGTAGGATCAGGCTTTGCCCTCCCCACCACCTTTTTTGCCTTAGCCCAGAGCTGTCTGGTAAAACTGCACTCCCACATAACATGGTACGCTGTCTCCCCAGCACCACACGATGGTCTCGGGCACAGAGGAGACCGGCCCAGACCGTGCCTGTGTATCTTGTCTCGCACCGGTAGCGTTCTGTGCAAGCAGGCCCAGTTCAGATCCTTCAGCCCATTAGTTTGGCCTACTGCCTGAACACCCACCGTAACTGATGACGGTACCCCCAACAACGGAGACGGGTTTACCTTCCCTCTAACCACCCTGTACAGGACCCTTTGCTGCTTCCATATGCCATCTTCCAGGGCCTTAGGGTGAGCCCTCAGCCACTTGGCAACCCAGGCATAGTGCCACGGTAGCTGCTTTGACCTCGGACCTACATTGGACCAGTTTAGTACCCTCTGGCAGCGTATAAAAAGAAATATTTCATACCTAAACTAGCCGGATGCCCCACCTCTGAAGCCATGTCCTGAAGCAGAGACGCCACAAAAACGGTGTCAAGTTTCAGAGGGAGGTCCGGCACATCCCTGCCACCCTCAGCCAAGCCCGACATCATGCGGCCAAGTGCCACCCACTCATACCTCCCTCCCCATAGGAAATTGAAAATTGTTCTCGCCAGGGGCCGTCTGATGGCGACCGGCAGAGGGAAAACAGAGTGGAGAGCATGTCCGCCTTGAGCACAAGCACTTTACCCAGAAGTGTCAGCTTCCTGGCATTCCACAATGCTAATCTGGACTTCACTCGCTGAAAACGCCCCTCCCAGTTGACGGTAGCACTATTCATTGGTTGGAATTGTACACCTAAGATCTGTATTGGCCTTTGACACACCGATAGTCCACCCGGAGCAACATCACGCCCCTTCCAACTCCCTTCACTGTACATTTGCCAATGTTGAGCCTAGCTCCTGAGACCCTTCAAAAATCCTCAAAACCTCCAAAGCTCTCACCACACACTCGTCACTGTCCAGCAACAATGTTGTCTCATCAGCGTACTGTGAAAGTTTCACCCGTAGGTCCCCTCCCCCTGGAACCAGGGTCACCCTCACACTGGCGTCTGCTCTGATGGCCTCTGCAGGGGAATGCAGGGGGGTGCTGAAGCCCTTCAACACCTTCAGCATCTGGGTGCAGCAGAACCGGGAACATCTGGGTGCAGCAGAACCTGGAACTGTCGACAACCGGTCCAGAAACCTAGTGGGTCCCGCACATATCGTGCAGCAGAAACCACATCAGAAAAGCGACCGAAAAATTCCTTTAATGCCAAGTCTGTCATAAAAGGGTTGAACATATGGACAGAAATTATCCTAAAGTTAGGTCTGTCCATATTTACCACCTCACACAAATTCAACGGGTGCTTGTTTGCCAATCTAGCACACCTTGCAGTGACAGCCTGATGAGTCTCAGCTGAAACAAATGAAACATCATACCCGGTTGCCTGCTGATGCCACTGAATACAAAAAACGTCCTCCACCGTCAGATTCAACTGGCCCTTGATGATTCTGGTGCAAAACAAATCCCTTGGCATCACTTCCCTGTCGCTGCTCCTCCACTGGAACCTCAAAGTCCTGCGCAGTCCCACCCGAGGAATTGTCCGGCCCTGGTTGGCAAACGCCATGTTAGAAAAAGAAGAAAATACACAGCGCGCGCTTCTCAATTGTACAATTGACAAGAACAGATTTTTTTTTTTTTTTTTTTTTTTTTTATTAGAAAAAATCAACAGTACAGTAACCATTATACTCATAACACATGACTTGGCACTGTGTCCCCATTCGCATCCCCGCACCCCTGAAGTGAAACTGCCCATATGTCATGAAAGAAAAACAAACGACTCCAAAACAGAAAAACACAAGCAAAAGAAAGACACAATAAGAAAAACTGAAACATAACCTGTACCAGTGCACCATTATCTTTTATACCAACCCAAAACCACCTTTCCACTTTTCTTTTGCAGCGTGATACCCCAACTTGTCCACATCCAACTTCATCCTTTCTGTCACCTCCCATTCGACCCCCTTAGCCACCCTCTCTGTAGTCCACTCCACTCCACTCCATTCCGTACGAGCTCCTGCCCAGTTCAGATCCTTCAGCCCATTACTCAGGTCTACTGCCTGAACACCCACCCAAACTGATGACGGTACCCCCAACAACGGAGATGGGTTTACCTTCCCTCTAACCACCCTGTACAGGACCCTTTAGTGCTTCCATATGCCATCTTCCAGGGCCTTAGGGTGAGCCCTCAGCCACTTGGCAACCCAGGCATAGTGCCACGGTAGCTGCTCTGACCTCGGACTTACATTGGACCAGTTCAGTATCCCTCTGGCAGCGTATAAAAAGAAATATTTCATACCTAAACTAGCCGGATGCCCCACCTCTGAAGCCATGTCCTGAAGCAGAGACGCCACAAAAATGGTGTCAAGTTTCAGGGGGAGGTCCAGATCATCCCTGCCACCCTCAGCCAAGCCCGACATCATGCGGCCACGTGCCACCCACTCATACCTCCCTCCCCATAGGAAATCGAAAATTGTTCTCGCCAGGGGCCGTCTGATGGCGACCGGCAGAGGGAAAACATATGCCAGGTGGAGCACAGAGGAGAGCATGTCCGCCTTGAGCACAAGCACTTTACCCAGAAGTGTCAGCTTCCTGGCATTCCACAATGCTAATCTGGACTTCACTCGCTGAAAACGCCCCTCCCAGTTGACGGTAGCACTATTCATTGGTTGGAATTGTACACCTAAGATCTGTATTGGCCCTTGACACACCGATAGTCCACCCGGAGCAACATCACGCCCCTTCCAACTCCCTTCACTGTACATTTGCCAATGTTGAGCCTAGCTCCTGAGACCCTTCAAAAATCCTCAAAACCTCCAAAGCTCTCACCACACACTCGTCACTGTCCAGCAACAATGTTGTGTCATCAGCGTACTGTGAAAGTTTCACCCGTAGGTCCCCTCCCCCTGGAACCAGGGTCACCCTCACACTGGCGTCTGCTCTGATGGCCTCTGCAGGGGAATGCAGGGGGGTGCTGAAGCCCTTCAACACCTTCAGCATCTGGGTGCAGCAGAACCGGGAACATCTGGGTGCAGCAGAACCTGGAACTGTCGACAACCGGTCCAGAAACCTAGTGGGTCATGCACATGTCGTGCAGCAGAAACCACATCAGAAAAGCGACCGAAAAATTCCTTTAATGCCAAGTCTGTCATAAAAGGGTTGAACATATGGACAGAAATTATCCTAAAGTTAGGTCTGTCCATATTTACCACCTCACACAAATTCAACGGGTGCTTGTTTGCCAATCTAGCACACCTTGCAGTGACAGCCTGATGAGTCTCAGCTGAAACAAATGAAACATCATACCCGGTTGCCTGCTGATGCCACTGAATACAAAAAACGTCCTCCACCGTCAGATTCAACTGGCCCTTGATGATTCTGGTGCAAAACAAATCCCTTGGCATCACTTCCCTGTCGCTGCTCCTCCACTGGAACCTCAAAGTCCTGCGCAGTCCCACCCAAGGAATTGACCGGCCCTGGTTGGCAAACGCCATGTTAGAAAAAGAAGAAAAAACACAGCCCGCGCTTCTCAAATGTACAAGTGTCAAGAACAGATTTTTTTTTTTTTTTTAATATATTTTATTAGAAAAAAATCAACAGTACAGTAACCATTATACTCCCAACACATGACTTGGCACTGTGTCCCCATTCGCATCCCCGCACCCCTGAAGTGAAACTGCCAATATCTCATGAAAGAAAAACAAACGACTCCAAAACAGAAAAACACAAGCAAAAGAAAGACACAATAAGAAAAACTGAAACATAACCTGTACCAGTGCACCATTATCTTTTATAGCAACCCAAAACCACCTTTCCACTTTTCTTTTGCAGCGTGATACCCCAACTTGTCCACATCCAACTTCATCCTTTCTGTCACCTCCCATTCGACCCCCTTAGCCACCCTCTCTGTAGTCCACTCCACTCCACTTCATTCCGTACAAGCTCCTGTCTTGCCAGCCATAGCCCCTTTTTGTATAGGCTCAGGAGCAACCACAAAATCCCCCACCCACTCCTAATGTGGGCTCCTACAAAACCCCTCTTCACCACCTGCCATGTCAGTGTAGGATCAGGCTTTGCCCTCCCCACCACCTTTTTTGCCTTAGCCCAGAGCTGTCTGGTAAAACTGCACTCCCACATAACATGGTACGCTGTCTCCCCAGCACCACACGATGGTCTCGGGCACAGAGGAGACCGGCCCAGACCGTGCCTGTGTATCTTGTCTCGCACCGGTAGCGTTCTGTGCAAGCAGGCCCAGTTCAGATCCTTCAGCCCATTAGTTTGGCCTACTGCCTGAACACCCACCGTAACTGATGACGGTACCCCCAACAACGGAGACGGGTTTACCTTCCCTCTAACCACCCTGTACAGGACCCTTTGCTGCTTCCATATGCCATCTTCCAGGGCCTTAGGGTGAGCCCTCAGCCACTTGGCAACCCAGGCATAGTGCCACGGTAGCTGCTTTGACCTCGGACCTACATTGGACCAGTTTAGTACCCTCTGGCAGCGTATAAAAAGAAATATTTCATACCTAAACTAGCCGGATGCCCCACCTCTGAAGCCATGTCCTGAAGCAGAGACGCCACAAAAACGGTGTCAAGTTTCAGAGGGAGGTCCGGCACATCCCTGCCACCCTCAGCCAAGCCCGACATCATGCGGCCAAGTGCCACCCACTCATACCTCCCTCCCCATAGGAAATTGAAAATTGTTCTCGCCAGGGGCCGTCTGATGGCGACCGGCAGAGGGAAAACAGAGTGGAGAGCATGTCCGCCTTGAGCACAAGCACTTTACCCAGAAGTGTCAGCTTCCTGGCATTCCACAATGCTAATCTGGACTTCACTCGCTGAAAACGCCCCTCCCAGTTGACGGTAGCACTATTCATTGGTTGGAATTGTACACCTAAGATCTGTATTGGCCTTTGACACACCGATAGTCCACCCGGAGCAACATCACGCCCCTTCCAACTCCCTTCACTGTACATTTGCCAATGTTGAGCCTAGCTCCTGAGACCCTTCAAAAATCCTCAAAACCTCCAAAGCTCTCACCACACACTCGTCACTGTCCAGCAACAATGTTGTCTCATCAGCGTACTGTGAAAGTTTCACCCGTAGGTCCCCTCCCCCTGGAACCAGGGTCACCCTCACACTGGCGTCTGCTCTGATGGCCTCTGCAGGGGAATGCAGGGGGGTGCTGAAGCCCTTCAACACCTTCAGCATCTGGGTGCAGCAGAACCGGGAACATCTGGGTGCAGCAGAACCTGGAACTGTCGACAACCGGTCCAGAAACCTAGTGGGTCCCGCACATATCGTGCAGCAGAAACCACATCAGAAAAGCGACCGAAAAATTCCTTTAATGCCAAGTCTGTCATAAAAGGGTTGAACATATGGACAGAAATTATCCTAAAGTTAGGTCTGTCCATATTTACCACCTCACACAAATTCAACGGGTGCTTGTTTGCCAATCTAGCACACCTTGCAGTGACAGCCTGATGAGTCTCAGCTGAAACAAATGAAACATCATACCCGGTTGCCTGCTGATGCCACTGAATACAAAAAACGTCCTCCACCGTCAGATTCAACTGGCCCTTGATGATTCTGGTGCAAAACAAATCCCTTGGCATCACTTCCCTGTCGCTGCTCCTCCACTGGAACCTCAAAGTCCTGCGCAGTCCCACCCGAGGAATTGTCCGGCCCTGGTTGGCAAACGCCATGTTAGAAAAAGAAGAAAATACACAGCGCGCTCTTCTCAATTGTACAATTGACAAGAACAGATTTTTTTTTTTTTTTTTTTTTTTTTTTATTAGAAAAAATCAACAGTACAGTAACCATTATACTCATAACACATGACTTGGCACTGTGTCCCCATTCGCATCCCCGCACCCCTGAAGTGAAACTGCCCATATGTCATGAAAGAAAAACAAACGACTCCAAAACAGAAAAACACAAGCAAAAGAAAGACACAATAAGAAAAACTGAAACATAACCTGTACCAGTGCACCATTATCTTTTATAGCAACCCAAAACCACCTTTCCACTTTTCTTTTGCAGCGTGATACCCCAACTTCTCCACATCCAACTTCATCCTTTCTGTCACCTCCCATTCGACCCCCTTAGCCACCCTCTCTGTAGTCCACTCCACTCCACTCCATTCCGTACGAGCTCCTGCCCAGTTCAGATCCTTCAGCCCATTACTCAGGTCTACTGCCTGAACACCCACCCAAACTGATGACGGTACCCCCAACAACGGAGATGGGTTTACCTTCCCTCTAACCACCCTGTACAGGACCCTTTAGTGCTTCCATATGCCATCTTCCAGGGCCTTAGGGTGAGCCCTCAGCCACTTGGCAACCCAGGCATAGTGCCACGGTAGCTGCTCTGACCTCGGACTTACATTGGACCAGTTCAGTATCCCTCTGGCAGCGTATAAAAAGAAATATTTCATACCTAAACTAGCCGGATGCCCCACCTCTGAAGCCATGTCCTGAAGCAGAGACGCCACAAAAATGGTGTCAAGTTTCAGGGGGAGGTCCAGATCATCCCTGCCACCCTCAGCCAAGCCCGACATCATGCGGCCACGTGCCACCCACTCATACCTCCCTCCCCATAGGAAATCGAAAATTGTTCTCGCCAGGGGCCGTCTGATGGCGACCGGCAGAGGGAAAACATATGCCAGGTGGAGCACAGAGGAGAGCATGTCCGCCTTGAGCACAAGCACTTTACCCAGAAGTGTCAGCTTCCTGGCCTTTCACAATGCTAATCTGGACTTCAATCGCTGAAAACGCCCCTCCCAGTTGACGGTAGCACTATTCATTGGTTGGAATTGTACACCTAAGATCTTTATTGGCCCTTGACACACCGATAGTCCACCCGGAGCAACATCACGCCCCTTCCAACTCCCTTCACTGTACATTTGCCAATGTTGAGCCTAGCTCCTGAGACCCTTCCAAAATCCTCAAAACCTCCAAAGCTCTCACCACACACTCGTCACTGCCCAGCAACAATGTTGTGTCATCAGTGTACTGTGAAAGTTTCACCCGTAGGTCCCCTCCCCCTGGAACCAGGGTCACCCTCACACTGGCGTCTGCTCTGATGGCCTCTGCAGGGGAATGCAGGGGGGGTGCTGAAGCCCTTCCACACCTTCAGCATCTGGGTGCAGCAGATCCGGGAACATCTGGGTGCAGCAGAACCTGGAACTGTCGACAACCAGTCCAGAAACCTAGTGGGTCCCGCACATATCGTGCAGCAGAAACCACATCAGAAAAGCGACCGAAAAATTCCTTTAATGCCAAGTCTGTCATAAAAGGGTTGAACATATGGACAGAAATTATCCTAAAGTTAGGTCTGTCCATATTTACCACCTCACACAAATTCAACGGGTGCTTGTTTGCCAATCTAGCACACCTTGCAGTGACAGCCTGATGAGTCTCAGCTGAAACAAATGAAACATCATACCCGGTTGCCTGCTGATGCCACTGAATACAAAAAACGTCCTCCACCGTCAGATTCAACTGGCCCTTGATGATTCTGGTGCAAAACAAATCCCTTGGCATCACTTCCCTGTCGCTGCTCCTCCACTGGAACCTCAAAGTCCTGCGCAGTCCCACCCAAGGAATTGACCGGCCCTGGTTGGCAAACGCCATGTTAGAAAAAGAAGAAAAAACACAGCCCGCGCTTCTCAAATGTACAAGTGTGAAGAGCAGATTTTTTTTTTTTTTATATATTTTATTAGAAAAAAATCAACAGTACAGTAACCATTATACTCCCAACACATGACTTGGCACTGTGTCCCCATTCGCATCCCCGCACCCCTGAAGTGAAACTGCCAATATCTCATGAAAGAAAAACAAACGACTCCAAAACAGAAAAACACAAGCAAAAGAAAGACACAATAAGAAAAACTGAAACATAACCTGTACCAGTGCAACATTATCTTTTATAGCAACCGAAAACCACCTTTCCACTTTTCTTTTGCAGCGTGATACCCCAACTTGTCCACATCCAACTTCATCCTTTCTGTCACCTCCCATTCGACCCCCTTAGCCACCCTCTCTGTAGTCCACTCCACTCCACTTCATTCCGTACGAGCTCCTGTCTTGCCAGCCATAGCCCCCTTTTGTATAGGCTCAGGAGCAACCACAAAATCCCCCACCCACTCCTAATGTGGGCTCCTACAAAACCCCTCTTCACCACCTGCCATGTCAGTGTAAGATCAGGCTTTGCCCTCCCCACCACCTTTTTTGCCTTAGCCCAGAGCTGTCTGGTAAAACTGCACTCCCACATAACATGGTACGCTGTCTCCCCAGCACCACACGATGGTCTCGGGCACAGAGGAGACCGGCCCAGACCGTGCCTGTGTATCTTGTCTCGCACCGGTAGCGTTCTGTGCAAGCAGGCCCAGTTCAGATCCTTCAGCCCATTAGTTTGGCCTACTGCCTGAACACCCACCGTAACTGATGACGGTACCCCCAACAACGGAGACGGGTTTACCTTCCCTCTAACCACCCTGTACAGGACCCTTTGCTGCTTCCATATGCCATCTTCCAGGGCCTTAGGGTGAGCCCTCAGCCACTTGGCAACCCAGGCATAGTGCCACGGTAGCTGCTCTGACCTCGGACCTACATTGGACCAGTTTAGTACCCTCTGGCAGCGTATAAAAAGAAATATTTCATACCTAAACTAGCCGGATGCCCCACCTCTGAAGCCATGTCCTGAAGCAGAGACGCCACAAAAACGGTGTCAAGTTTCAGGGGGAGGTCCGGCACATCCCTGCCACCCTCAGCCAAGCCCGACATCATGCGGCCAAGTGCCACCCACTCATACCTCCCTCCCCATAGGAAATTGAAAATTGTTCTCGCCAGGGGCCGTCTGATGGCGACCGGCAGAGGGAAAACAGAGTGGAGAGCATGTCCGCCTTGAGCACAAGCACTTTACCCAGAAGTGTCAGCTTCCTGGCATTCCACAATGCTAATCTGGACTTCACTCGCTGAAAACGCCCCTCCCAGTTGACGGTAGCACTATTCATTGGTTGGAATTGTACACCTAAGATCTGTATTGGCCCTTGACACACCGATAGTCCACCCGGAGCAACATCACGCCCCTTCCAACTCCCTTCACTGTACATTTGCCAATGTTGAGCCTAGCTCCTGAGACCCTTCAAAAATCCTCAAAACCTCCAAAGCTCTCACCACACACTCGTCACTGTCCAGCAACAATGTTGTGTCATCAGCGTACTGTGAAAGTTTCACCCGTAGGTCCCCTCCCCCTGGAACCAGGGTCACCCTCACACTGGCGTCTGCTCTGATGGCCTCTGCAGGGGAATGCAGGGGGGTGCTGAAGCCCTTCAACACCTTCAGCATCTGGGTGCAGCAGAACCGGGAACATCTGGGTGCAGCAGAACCTGGAACTGTCGACAACCGGTCCAGAAACCTAGTGGGTCATGCACATGTCGTGCAGCAGAAACCACATCAGAAAAGCGACCGAAAAATTCCTTTAATGCCAAGTCTGTCATAAAAGGGTTGAACATATGGACAGAAATTATCCTAAAGTTAGGTCTGTCCATATTTACCACCTCACACAAATTCAACGGGTGCTTGTTTGCCAATCTAGCACACCTTGCAGTGACAGCCTGATGAGTCTCAGCTGAAACAAATGAAACATCATACCCGGTTGCCTGCTGATGCCACTGAATACAAAAAACGTCCTCCACCGTCAGATTCAACTGGCCCTTGATGATTCTGGTGCAAAACAAATCCCTTGGCATCACTTCCCTGTCGCTGCTCCTCCACTGGAACCTCAAAGTCCTGCGCAGTCCCACCCGAGGAATTGTCCGGCCCTGGTTGGCAAACGCCATGTTAGAAAAAGAAGAAAATACACAGCCCGCGCTTCTCAATTGTACAATTGACAAGAACAGATTTTTTTTTTTTTTTTTTTTTTTTTTTATTAGAAAAAATCAACAGTACAGTAACCATTATACTCCCAACACATGACTTGGCACTGTGTCCCCATTCGCATCCCCGCACCCCTGAAGTGAAACTGCCCATATGTCATGAAAGAAAAACAAACGACTCCAAAACAGAAAAACACAAGCAAAAGAAAGACACAATAAGAAAAACTGAAACATAACCTGTACCAGTGCACCATTATCTTTTATAGCAACCCAAAACCACCTTTCCACTTTTCTTTTGCAGCGTGATACCCCAACTTGTCCACATCCAACTTCATCCTTTCTGTCACCTCCCATTCGACCCCCTTAGCCACCCTCTCTGTAGTCCACTCCACTCCACTCCATTCCGTACGAGCTCCTGTCTTGCCAGCCATAGCCCCCTTTTTTATAGGCTCAGGAGCAACCACAAAATCCCCCACCCACTCCTAATGTGGGCTCCTACAAAACCCCTCTCCACCACCTGCCATGTCAGTGTAAGATCAGGCTTTGCCCTCCCCACAACCTTTTTTGCCTTAGCCCAGAGCTGTCTGGTAAAACTGCACTCCCACATAACCAAGTACGCTGTCTCCCCAGCACCACACGATGGTCTCGGGCACAGAGGAGACCGGCCCAGACCGTGCCTGTGTATCTTGTCTCGCACCGGTAGCGTTCTGTGCAAGCAGGCCCAGTTCAGATCCTTCTGCCCATTACTCAGGCCTACTGCCTGAACACCCACCAAAACTGATGACGGTACCCCCAACAACGGAGACGGGTTTACCTTCCCTCTAACCACCCTGTACAGGAGCCTTTGCTGCTTCCATATGCCATCTTCCAGGGCCTCAGCGTGAGCCCTCAGCCACTTGGCAACCCAGGCATAGTGCCACGGTAGCTGCTCTGACCTCGGACTTACATTGGACCAGTTCAGTATCCCTCTGGCAGCGTATAAATAGAAATATTTCATACCTAAACTAGCCGGATGCCCCACCTCTGAAGCCATGTCCTGAAGCAGAGACGCCACAAAAATGGTGTCAAGTTTCAGGGGGAGGTCCGGCACATCCCTGCCACCCTCAGCCAAGCCCGACATCATGCGGCCACGTGCCACCCACTCATACCTCCCTCCCCATAGGAAATCGAAAATTGTTCTCGCCAGGGGCCGTCTGATGGCGACCGGCAGAGGGAAAACATATGCCAGGTGGAGCTCAGAGGAGAGCATGTCCGCCTTGAGCACAAGCACTTTACCCAGAAGTGTCAGCTTCCTGGCCTTCCACAATGCTAATCTGGACTTCAATCGCTGAAAACGCCCCTCCCAGTTGACGGTAGCACTATTCATTGTTTGGAATTGTACACCTAAGATCTTTATTGGCCCTTGACACACCGATAGTCCACCCGGAGCAACATCACGCCCCTTCCAACTCCCTTCACTGTACATTTGCCAATGTTGAGCCTAGCTCCTGAGACCCTTCCAAAATCCTCAAAACCTCCAAAGCTCTCACCACACACTCGTCACTGTCCAGCAACAATGTTGTGTCATCAGCGTACTGTGAAAGTTTCACCCGTAGGTCCCCTCCCCCTGGAACCAGGGTCACCCTCACACTGGCGTCTGCTCTGATGGCCTCTGCAGGGGAATGCAGGGGGGGTGCTGAAGCCCTTCCACACCTTCAGCATCTGGGTGCAGCAGAACCGGGAACATCTGGGTGCAGCAGAACCTGGAACTGTCGACAACCAGTCCAGAAACCTAGTGGGTCCCGCACATATCGTGCAGCAGAAACCACATCAGAAAAGCGACCGAAAAATTCCTTTAATGCCAAGTCTGTCATAAAAGGGTTGAACATATGGACAGAAATTATCCTAAAGTTAGGTCTGTCCATATTTACCACCTCACACAAATTCAACGGGTGCTTGTTTGCCAATCTAGCACACCTTGCAGTGACAGCCTGATGAGTCTCAGCTGAAACAAATGAAACATCATACCCGGTTGCCTGCTGATGCCACTGAATACAAAAAACGTCCTCCACCGTCAGATTCAACTGGCCCTTGATGATTCTGGTGCAAAACAAATCCCTTGGCATCACTTCCCTGTCGCTGCTCCTCCACTGGAACCTCAAAGTCCTGCGCAGTCCCACCCAAGGAATTGACCGGTCCTGGTTGGCAAACGCCATGTTACAAAAAGAAGAAAAAACACAGCCCGCGCTTCTCAAATGTACAAGTGTCAAGAACAGATTTTTTTTTTTTTTTTTTTATATTTTATTAGAAAAAAATCAACAGTACAGTAACCAACACATGACTTGGCACTGTGTCCCCATTCGCATCCCCGCACCCCTGAAGTGAAACTGCCAATATCTCATGAAAGAAAAACAAACGACTCCAAAACAGAAAAACACAAGCAAAAGAAAGACACAATAAGAAAAACTGAAACATAACCTGTACCAGTGCACCTTTATCTTTTATAGCAACCCAAAACCACCTTTCCACTTTTCTTTTGCAGCGTGATACCCCAACTTGTCCACATCCCACTTCATCCTTTCTGTCACCTCTAATTCGACCCCCTTAGCCACCCTCTCTGTACTCCACTGCACTCCACTTCATTCCGTACGAGCTCCTGTCTTGCCAGCCATAGCCCCCTTTTGTATAGGCTCAGGAGCAACCACAAAATCCCCCACCCACTCCTAATGTGGGCTCCTACAAAACC
The DNA here is from genome assembly GCF_033026475.1 of Channa argus. Taxonomy (NCBI): domain Eukaryota; kingdom Metazoa; phylum Chordata; class Actinopteri; order Anabantiformes; family Channidae; genus Channa; species Channa argus. The sequence continues at coordinate 755,212 of NW_027125237.1, read as the reverse complement.
CCTCTCCACCACCTGCCATGTCAGTGTAAGATAAGGCTTTGCCCTCCCCACCACCTTTTTTGCCTTAGCCCAGAGCTGTCTGGTAAAACTGCACTCCCACATAACATGGTACGCTGTCTCCCCAGCACCACACGATGGTCTCGGGCACAGAGGAGACCGGCCCAGACCGTGCCTGTGTATCTTGCCTCGCACCGGTAGCGTTCTGTGCAAGCAGGCCCAGTTCAGATCCTTCTGCCCATTACTCAGGCCTACTGCCTGAACACCCACCCAAACTGATGACGGTACCCCCAACAACGGAGACGGGTTTACCTTCCCTCTAACCACCCTGTACAGGACCCTTTGCTGCTTCCATATGCCATCTTCCAGGGCCTCAGGGTGAGCCCTCAGCCACTTGGCAACCCAGGCATAGTGCCACGGTAGCTGCTCTGACCTCGGACTTACATTGGACCAGTTCAGTATCCCTCTGGCAGCGTATAAAAAGAAATATTTCATACCTAAACTAGCCGGATGCCCCACCTCTGAAGCCATGTCCTGAAGCAGAGACGCCACAAAAATGGTGTCAAGTTTCAGGGGGAGGTCCGGCACATCGCTGCCACCCTCAGCCAAGCCCGACATCATGCGGCCACGTGCCACCCACTCATACCTCCCTCCCCATAGGAAATCGAAAATTGTTCTCGCCAGGGGCCGTCTGATGGCGACCGGCAGAGGGAAAACATATGCCAGGTGGAGCACAGAGGAGAGCATGTCCGCCATGAGCACAAGCACTTTACCCAGAAGTGTCAGCTTCCTGGCCTTCCACAATGCTAATCTGGACTTCAATCGCTGAAAACGCCCCTCCCAGTTGACGGTAGCACTATTCATTGGTTGGAATTGTACACCTAAGATCTTTATTGGCCCTTGACACACCGATAGTCCACCCGGAGCAACATCACGCCCCTTCCAACTCCCTTCACTGTACATTTGCCAATGTTGAGCCTAGCTCCTGAGACCCTTCCAAAATCCTCAAAACCTCCAAAGCTCTCACCACACACTCGTCACTGTCCAGCAACAATGTTGTGTCATCAGTGTACTGTGAAAGTTTCACCCGTAGGTCCCCTCCCCCTGGAACCAGGGTCACCCTCACACTGGCGTCTGCTCTGATGGCCTCTGCAGGGGAATGCAGGGGGGGTGCTGAAGCCCTTCCACACCTTCAGCATCTGGGTGCAGCAGAACCGGGAACATCTGGGTGCAGCAGAACCTGGAACTGTCGACAACCAGTCCAGAAACCTAGTGGGTCCCGCACATATCGTGCAGCAGAAACCACATCAGAAAAGCGACCGAAAAATTCCTTTAATGCCAAGTCTGTCATAAAAGGGTTGAACATATGGACAGAAATTATCCTAAAGTTAGGTCTGTCCATATTTACCACCTCACACAAATTCAACGGGTGCTTGTTTGCCAATCTAGCACACCTTGCAGTGACAGCCTGATGAGTCTCAGCTGAAACAAATGAAACATCATACCCGGTTGCCTGCTGATGCCACTGAATACAAAAAACGTCCTCCACCGTCAGATTCAACTGGCCCTTGATGATTCTGGTGCAAAACAAATCCCTTGGCATCACTTCCCTGTCGCTGCTCCTCCACTGGAACCTCAAAGTCCTGCGCAGTCCCACCCAAGGAATTGACCGGTCCTGGTTGGCAAACGCCATGTTAGAAAAAGAAGAAAAAACACAGCCCGCGCTTCTCAAATGTACAAGTGTCAAGAGCAGATTTTTTTTTTTTTTTTTTATATTTTATTAGAAAAAAATCAACAGTACAGTAACCAACACATGACTTGGCACTGTGTCCCCATTCGCATCCCCGCACCCCTGAAGTGAAACTGCCCATATCTCATGAAAGAAAAACAAACGACTCCAAAACATAAAAACACAAGCAAAAGAAAGACACAATAAGAAAAACTGAAACATAACCTGTACCAGTGCACCGTTATCTTTTATAGCAACCCAAAACCACCTTTCCACTTTTCTTTTGCAGCGTGATACCCCAACTTGTCCACATCCCACTTCATCCTTTCTGTCACCTCTAATTCGACCCCCTTAGCCACCCTCTCTCTATTCCACTCCACTCCACTTCATTCCGTACGAGCTCCTGTCTTGCCAGCCATAGCCCCCTTTTGTATAGGCTCAGGAGCAACCACAAAATCCCCCACCCACTCCTAATGTGGGCTCCTACAAAACCCCTCTCCACCACCTGCCATGTCAGTGTAAGATCAGGCTTTGCCCTCCCCACCACCTTTTTTGCCTTAGCCCAGAGCTGTCTGGTAAAACTGCACTCCCACATAACATGGTACGCTGTCTCCCCAGCACCACACGATGGTCTCGGGCACAGAGGAGACCGGTCCAGACTGTGCCTGTGTATCTTGTCTCGCACCGGTAGCGTTCTGTGCAAGCAGGCCCAGTTCAGATCCTTCAGCCCATTAGTTTGGCCTACTGCCTGAACACCCACCGTAACTGATGACGGTACCCCCAACAACGGAGACGGGTTTACCTTCCCTCTAACCACCCTGTACAGGACCCTTTGCTGCTTCCATATGCCATCTTCCAGGGCCTTAGGGTGAGCCCTCAGCCACTTGGCAACCCAGGCATAGTGCCACGGTAGCTGCTCTGACCTCGGACCTACATTGGACCAGTTTAGTACCCTCTGGCAGCGTATAAAAAGAAATATTTCATACCTAAACTAGCCGGATGCCCCACCTCTGAAGCCATGTCCTGAAGCAGAGACGCCACAAAAACGGTGTCAAGTTTCAGGGGGAGGTCCGGCACATCCCTGCCACCCTCAGCCAAGCCCGACATCATGCGGCCAAGTGCCACCCACTCATACCTCCCTCCCCATAGGAAATTGAAAATTGTTCTCGCCAGGGGCCGTCTGATGGCGACCGGCAGAGGGAAAACAGAGTGGAGAGCATGTCCGCCTTGAGCACAAGCACTTTACCCAGAAGTGTCAGCTTCCTGGCATTCCACAATGCTAATCTGGACTTCACTCGCTGAAAACGCCCCTCCCAGTTGACGGTAGCACTATTCATTGGTTGGAATTGTACACCTAAGATCTGTATTGGCCCTTGACACACCGATAGTCCACCCGGAGCAACATCACGCCCCTTCCAACTCCCTTCACTGTACATTTGCCAATGTTGAGCCTAGCTCCTGAGACCCTTCAAAAATCCTCAAAACCTCCAAAGCTCTCACCACACACTCGTCACTGTCCAGCAACAATGTTGTGTCATCAGCGTACTGTGAAAGTTTCACCCGTAGGTCCCCTCCCCCTGGAACCAGGGTCACCCTCACACTGGCGTCTGCTCTGATGGCCTCTGCAGGGGAATGCAGGGGGGTGCTGAAGCCCTTCAACACCTTCAGCATCTGGGTGCAGCAGAACCGGGAACATCTGCGTGCAGCAGAACCTGGAACTGTCGACAACCGGTCCAGAAACCTAGTGGGTCCCGCACATATCGTGCAGCAGAAACCACATCAGAAAAGCGACCGAAAAATTCCTTTAATGCCAAGTCTGTCATAAAAGGGTTGAACATATGGACATAAATTATCCTAAAGTTAGGTCTGTCCATATTTACCACCTCACACAAATTCAACGGGTGCTTGTTTGCCAATCTAGCACACCTTGCAGTGACAGCCTGATGAGTCTCAGCTGAAACAAATGAAACATCATACCCGGTTGCCTGCTGATGCCACTGAATACAAAAAACGTCCTCCACCGTCAGATTCAACTGGCCCTTGATGATTCTGGTGCAAAACAAATCCCTTGGCATCACTTCCCTGTCGCTGCTCCTCCACTGGAACGTCAAAGTCCTGCGCAGTCCCACCCGAGGAATTGTCCGGCCCTGGTTGGCAAACGCCATGTTAGAAAAAGAAGAAAAAACACAGTGCGCGCTTCTCAATTGTACAATTGACAAGAACAGATTTTTTTTTTTTTTTTTTTTTTTTTTTTTTTTTTTTTTTATTAGAAAAAATCAACAGTACAGTAACCATTATACTCCCAACACATGACTTGGCACTGTGTCCCCATTCGCATCCCCGCACCCCTGAAGTGAAACTGCCCATATGTCATGAAAGAAAAACAAACGACTCCAAAACAGAAAAACACAAGCAAAAGAAAGACACAATAAGAAAAACTGAAACATAACCTGTACCAGTGCACCATTATCTTTTATAGCAACCCAAAACCACCTTTCCACTTTTCTTTTGCAGCGTGATACCCCAACTTGTCCACATGCAACTTCATCCTTTCTGTCACCTCCCATTCGACCCCCTTAGCCACCCTCTCTGTAGTCCACTCCACTCCACTCCATTCCGTACGAGCTCCTGTCTTGCCAGCCATAGCCCCCTTTTGTATAGGCTCAAGAGCAACCACAAAATCCCCCACCCACTCCTAATGTGGGCTCCTACAAAACCCCTCTCCACCACCTGCCATGACAGTGTAAGATCAGGCTTTGCCCTCCCCACCACCTTTTTTGCCTTAGCCCAGAGCTGTCTGGCAAAACTGCACTCCCACATAACTTGGTACGCTGTCTCCCCAGCACCACACGATGGTCTCGGGCACAGAGGAGACCGGCCCAGACCGTGCCTGTGTATCTTGTCTCGCACCGGTAGCGTTCTGTGCAAGAAGGCCCAGTTCAGATCCTTCAGACCATTACTTTGGCCTACTGCCTGAACACCCACCGTAACTGATGACGGTACCCCCAACAACGGAGATGGGTTTACCTTCCCTCTAACCACCCTGTACAGGACCCTTTGCTGCTTCCATATGCCATCTTCCAGGGCCTTAGGGTGAGCCCTCAGCCACTTGGCAACCCAGGCATAGTGCCACGGTAGCTGCTCTGACCTCGGACTTACATTGGACCAGTTCAGTATCCCTCTGGCAGCGTATAAAAAGAAATATTTCATACCTAAACTAGCCGGATGCCCCACCTCTGAAGCCATGTCCTGAAGCAGAGACGCCACAAAAATGGTGTCAAGTTTCAGGGGGAGGTCCAGATCATCCCTGCCACCCTCAGCCAAGCCCGACATCATGCGGCCACGTGCCACCCACTCATACCTCCCTCCCCATAGAAAATCGAAAATTGTTCTCGCCAGGGGCCGTCTGATGGCGACCGGCAGAGGGAAAACATATGCCAGGTGGAGCACAGAGGAGAGCATGTCCGCCTTGAGCACAAGCACTTTACCCAGAAGTGTCAGCTTCCTGGCCTTCCACAATGCTAATCTGGACTTCACTCGCTGAAAACGCCCCTCCCAGTTGACGGTAGCACTATTCATTGGTTGGAATTGTACACCTAAGATCTGTATTGGCCCTTGACACACCGATAGTCCACCCGGAGCAACATCACGCCCCTTCCAACTCCCTTCACTGTACATTTGCCAATGTTGAGCCTAGCTCCTGAGACCCTTCAAAAATCCTCAAAACCTCCAAAGCTCTCACCACACACTCGTCACTGTCCAGCAACAATGTTGTGTCATCAGCGTACTGTGAAAGTTTCACCCGTAGGTCCCCTCCCCCTGGAACCAGGGTCACCCTCACACTGGCGTCTGCTCTGATGGCCTCTGCAGGGGAATGCAGGGGGGTGCTGAAGCCCTTCAACACCTTCAGCATCTGGGTGCAGCAGAACCGGGAACATCTGGGTGCAGCAGAACCTGGAACTGTCGACAACCGGTCCAGAAACCTAGTGGGTCCCGCACATATCGTGCAGCAGAAACCACATCAGAAAAGCGACCGAAAAATTCCTTTAATGCCAAGTCTGTCATAAAAGGGTTGAACATATGGACAGAAATTATCCTAAAGTTAGGTCTGTCCATATTTACCACCTCACACAAATTCAACGGGTGCTTGTTTGCCAATCTAGCACACCTTGCAGTGACAGCCTGATGAGTCTCAGCTGAAACAAATGAAACATCATACCCGGTTGCCTGCTGATGCCACTGAATACAAAAAACGTCCTCCACCGTCAGATTCAACTGGCCCTTGATGATTCTGGTGCAAAACAAATCCCTTGGCATCACTTCCCTGTCGCTGCTCCTCCACTGGAACCTCAAAGTCCTGCGCAGTCCCACCCGAGGAATTGTCCGGCCCTGGTTGGCAAACGCCATGTTAGAATAAGAAGAAAATACACAGCGCGCGCTTCTCAATTGTACAATTGACAAGAACAGATTTTTTTTTTTTTTTTTTTTTTTTTTTTTTATTAGAAAAAATCAACAGTACAGTAACCATTATACTCCCAACACATGACTTGGCACTGTGTCCCCATTCGCATCCCCGCACCCCTGAAGTGAAACTGCCCTTATGTCATGAAAGAAAAACAAACGACTCCAAAACAGAAAAACACAAGCAAAAGAAAGACACAATAAGAAAAACTGAAACATAACCTGTGCCAGTGCACCATTATCTTTTATAGCAACCCAAAACCACCTTTCCACTTTTCTTTTGCAGCGTGATACCCCAACTTGTCCACATCCAACTTCATCCTTTCTGTCACCTCCCATTCGACCCCCTTAGCCACCCTCTCTGTAGTCCACTCCACTCCACTCCATTCCGTACGAGCTCCTGTCTTGTAAGCCATAGCCCCCTTTTTTATAGGCTCAGGAGCAACCACAAAATCCCCCACCCACTCCTAATGTGGGCTCCTACAAAACCCCTCTCCACCACCTGCCATGTCAGTGTAAGATCAGGCTTTGCCCTCCCCACAACCTTTTTTGCCTTAGCCCAGAGCTGTCTGGTAAAATTGCACTCCCACATAACATGGTACGCTGTCTCCCCAGCACCACACGATGGTCTCGGGCACAGAGGAGACCGGCCCAGACCGTGCCTGTGTATCTTGTCTCGCACCGGTAGCGTTCTGTGCAAGCAGGCCCAGTTCAGATCCTTCTGCCCATTACTCAGGCCTACTGCCTGAACACCCACCAAAACTGATGACGGTACCCCCAACAACGGAGACGGGTTTACCTTCCCTCTAACCACCCTGTACAGGAGCCTTTGCTGCTTCCATATGCCATCTTCCAGGGCCTCAGCGTGAGCCCTCAGCCACTTGGCAACCCAGGCATAGTGCCACGGTAGCTGCTCTGACCTCGGACTTACATTGGACCAGTTCAGTATCCCTCTGGCAGCGTAAAAAAAGAAATATTTCATACCTAAACTAGCCGGATGCCCCACCTCTGAAGCCTTGTCCTGAAGCAGAGACGCCACAAAAATGGTGTCAAGTTTTAGGGGGAGGTCCGGCACATCCCTGCCACCCTCAGCCAAGCCCGACATCATGCGGCCACGTGCCACCCACTCATACCTCCCTCCCCATAGGAAATCGAAAATTGTTCTCGCCAGGGGCCGTCTGATGGCGACCGGCAGAGGGAAAACATATGCCAGGTGGAGCACAGAGCAGAGCATGTCCGCCTTGAGCACAAGCACTTTACCCAGAAGTGTCAGCTTCCTGGCCTTCCACAATGCTAATCTGGACTTCAATCGCTGAAAACGCCCCTCCCAGTTGACGGTAGCACTATTCATTGGTTGGAATTGTACACCTAAGATCTTTATTGGCCCTTGACACACCGATAGTCCACCCGGAGCAACATCACGCCCCTTCCAACTGCCTTCACTGTACATTTGCCAATGTTGAGCCTAGCTCCTGAGACCCTTCCAAAATCCTCAAAACCTCCAAAGCTCTCACCACACACTCGTCACTGTCCAGCAACAATGTTGTGTCATCAGTGTACTGTGAAAGTTTCACCCGTAGGTCCCCTCCCCCTGGAACCAGGGTCACCCTCACACTGGCGTCTGCTCTGATGGCCTCTGCAGGGGAATGCAGGGGGGGTGCTGAAGCCCTTCCACACCTTCAACATCTGGGTGCAGCAGATCCGGGAACATCTGGGTGCAGCAGAACCTAGAACTGTCGACAACCAGTCCAGAAACCTAGTGGGTCCCGCACATATCGTGCAGCAGAAACCACATCAGAAAAGCGACCGAAAAATTCCTTTAATGCCAAGTCTGTCATAAAAGGGTTGAACATATGGACAGAAATTATCCTAAAGTTAGGTCTGTCCATATTTACCACCTCACACAAATTCAACGGGTGCTTGTTTGCCAATCTAGCACACCTTGCAGTGACAGCCTGATGAGTCTCAGCTGAAACAAATGAAACATCATACCCGGTTGCCTGCTGATGCCACTGAATACAAAAAACGTCCTCCACCGTCAGATTCAACTGGCCCTTGATGATTCTGGTGCAAAACAAATCCCTTGGCATCACTTCCCTGTCGCTGCTCCTCCACTGGAACCTCAAAGTCCTGCGCAGTCCCACCCAAGGAATTGACCGGCCCTGGTTGGCAAACGCCATGTTAGAAAAAGAAGAAAAAACACAGCGCGCGCTTCTCAAATGTACAAGTGTCAAGAACAGATTTTTTTTTTTTTTTTTATATTTTATTAGAAAAAATCAACAGTACAGTAACCATTATACTCCCAACACATGACTTGGCACTGTGTCCCCATTCGCATCCCCGCACCCCTGAAGTGAAACTGCCAATATCTCATGAAAGAAAAACAAACGACTCCAAAACAGAAAAACACAAGCAAAAGAAAGACACAATAAGAAAAACTGAAACATAACCTGTACAAGTGCACCGTTATCTTTTATAGCAACCCAAAACCACCTTTCCACTTTTCTTTTGCAGCGTGATACCCCAACTTGTCCACATCCCACTTCATCCTTTCTGTCACCTCCCATTCGACCCCCTTAGCCACCCTCTCTGTAGTCCACTCCACTCCACTCCATTCCGTACGAGCTCCTATCTTGCCAGCCATAGCCCCCTTTTGTATAGGCTCAGGAGCAACCACAAAATCCCCCACCCACTCCTAATGTGGGCTCCTACAAAACCCCTCTCCACCACCTGCCATGACAGTGTAAGATCAGGCTTTGCCCTCCCCACCACCTTTTTTGCCTTAGCCCAGAGCTGTCTGGCAAAACTGCACTCCCACATAACTTGGTACGCTGTCTCCCCAGCACCACACGATGGTCTCGGGCACAGAGGAGACCGGCCCAGACCGTGCCTGTGTATCTTGCCTCGCACCGGTAGCGTTCTGTGCAAGCAGGCCCAGTTCAGATCCTTCTGCCCATTACTCAGGCCTACTGCCTGAACACCCACCCAAACTGATGACGGTACCCCCAACAACGGAGATGGGTTTACCTTCCCTCTAACCACCCTGTACAGGACCCTTTGCTGCTTCCATATGCCATCTTCCAGGTTCTTAGGGTGAGCCCTCAGCCACTTGGCAACCAACGCATAGTGCCACGGTAGCTGCTCTGACCTCGGACCTACATTGGACCAGTTTAGTATCCCTCTGGCAGCGTATAAAAAGAAATATTTCATACCTATACTAGCCGGATGCCCCACCTCTGAAGCCATGTCCTGAAGCAGAGACGCCACAAAATTGGTGTCAAGTTTCAGGGGGAGGTCCGGCACATGCCTGCCACCCTCAGCCAAGCCCGACATCATGCGGCCAAGTGCCACCCACTCATACCTCCCTCCCCATAGGAAATCGAAAATTGTTCTCGCCAGGGGCCGTCTGATGGCGACCGGCAGAGGGAAAACATATGCCAGGTGGAGCACAGAGGAGAGCATGTCCGCCTTGAGCACAAGCACTTTACCCAGAAGTGTCAGCTTCCTGGCCTTCCACAATGCTAATCTGGACTTCACTCGCTGAAAACGCCCCTCCCAGTTGACGGTAGCACTATTCATTGGTTTGAATTGTACACCTAAGATCTTTATTGGCCCTTGACACGCTGATAGTCCACCCGGAGCAACATCACGACCCTTCCACCTCCCTTCACTGTACATTTGCCAATGTTGTGCCTAGCTCCTGAGACCCTTCCAAAATCCTCAAAAAGCTCCAAAGCTCTCACCAAACACTCGTCACTGTCCAGCAACAATGTTGTGTCATCAGCGTACTGTGAAAGTTTGACCTGTAGGTCCCCTCCCTCTGGAACCAGGGTCACTTTCACACTGGCGTCTGCTCTGATGGCCTCTGCAGGGGAATGCAGGGGGGGTGCCTAAGCCCTTCAACACCTTCAGCATGTGGGTGCAGCAGAACCGGGAACATCTGGATGCAGCAGAACCATAGGCTCAGGAGCAACCACAAAATCCCCCACCCACTCCTAATGTGGGCTCCTACAAAACCCCTCTCCACCACCTGCCATGTCAGTGTAAGATCAGGCTTTGCCCTCCCCACAACCTTTTTTGCCTTAGCCCAGAGCTGTCTGGTAAAACTGCACTCCCACATAACATGGTACGCTGTCTCCCCAGCACCACACGATGGTCTCGGGCACAGAGGAGACCGGCCCAGACCGTGCCTGTGTATCTTGTCTCGCACCGGTAGCGTTCTGTGCAAGCAGGCCCAGTTCAGATCCTTCTGCCCATTACTCAGGCCTACTGCCTGAACACCCACCAAAACTGATGACGGTACCCCCAACAACGGAGACGGGTTTACCTTCCCTCTAACCACCCTGTACAGGAGCCTTTGCTGCTTCCATATGCCATCTTCCAGGGCCTCAGCGTGAGCCCTCAGCCACTTGGCAACCCAGGCATAGTGCCACGGTAGCTGCTCTGACCTCGGACTTACATTGGACCAGTTCATTATCCTCTGGCAGCGTATAAAAAGAAATATTTCATACCTAAACTAGCCGGATGCCCCACCTCTGAAGCCATGTCCTGAAGCAGAGACGCCACAAAAATGGTGTCAAGTTTCAGGGGGAGGTCCGGCACATCCCTGCCACCCTCAGCCAAGCCCGACATCATGCGGCCACGTGCCACCCACTCATACCTCCCTCCCCATAGGAAATCGAAAATTGTTCTCGCCAGGGGCCGTCTGATGGCGACCGGCAGAGGGAAAACATATGCCAGGTGGAGCACAGAGGAGAGCATGTCCGCCTTGAGCACAAGCACTTTACCCAGAAGTGTCAGCTTCCTGGCCTTCCACAATGCTAATCTGGACTTCAATCGCTGAAAACGCCCCTCCCAGTTGACGGTAGCACTATTCATTGTTTGGAATTGTACACCTAAGATCTTTATTGGCCCTTGACACACCGATAGTCCACCCGGAGCAACATCACGCCCCTTCCAACTCCCTTCACTGTACATTTGCCAATGTTGAGCCTAGCTCCTGAGACCCTTCCAAAATCCTCAAAACCTCCAAAGCTCTCACCACACACTCGTCACTGTCCAGCAACAATGTTGTGTCATCAGCGTACTGTGAAAGTTTCACCCGTAGGTCCCCTCCCCCTGGAACCAGGGTCACCCTCACACTGGCGTCTGCTCTGATGGCCTCTGCAGGGGAATGCAGGGGGGGTGCTGAAGCCCTTCCACACCTTCAGCATCTGGGTGCAGCAGAACCGGGAACATCTGGGTGCAGCAGAACCTGGAACTGTCGACAACCAGTCCAGAAACCTAGTGGGTCCCGCACATATCGTGCAGCAGAAACCACATCAGAAAAGCGACCGAAAAATTCCTTTAATGCCAAGTCTGTCATAAAAGGGTTGAACATATGGACAGAAATTATCCTAAAGTTAGGTCTGTCCATATTTACCACCTCACACAAATTCAACGGGTGCTTGTTTGCCAATCTAGCACACCTTGCAGTGACAGCCTGATGAGTCTCAGCTGAAACAAATGAAACATCATACCCGGTTGCCTGCTGATGCCACTGAATACAAAAAACGTCCTCCACCGTCAGATTCAACTGGCCCTTGATGATTCTGGTGCAAAACAAATCCCTTGGCATCACTTCCCTGTCGCTGCTCCTCCACTGGAACCTCAAAGTCCTGCGCAGTCCCACCCAAGGAATTGACCGGTCCTGGTTGGCAAACGCCATGTTAGAAAAAGAAGAAAAAACACAGCCCGCGCTTCTCAAATGTACAAGTGTCAAGAACAGATTTTTTTTTTTTTTTTTTATATTTTATTAGAAAAAATCAACAGTACAGTAACCATTATACTCCCAACACATGACTTGGCACTGTGTCCCCATTCGCATCCCCGCACCCCTGAAGTGAAACTGCCCATATGTCATGAAAGAAAAACAAACGACTCCAAAACAGAAAAACACAAGCAAAAGAAAGACACAATAAGAAAAACTGAAACATAACCTGTACCAGTGCACCTTTATCTTTTATAGCAACCCAAAACCACCTTTCCACTTTTCTTTTGCAGCGTGATACCCCAACTTGTCCACATCCAACTTCATCCTTTCTGTCACCTCCCATTCGACCCCCTTAGCCACCCTCTCTGTAGTCCACTCCACTCCACTCCATTCCGTACGAGCTCCTGTCTTGCCAGCCATAGCCCCCTTTTGTATAGGCTCAGGAGCAACCACAAAATCCCCCACCCACTCCTAATGTGGGCTCCTACAAAACCCCTCTCCACCACCTGCCATGACAGTGTAAGATCAGGCTTTGCCCTCCCCACCACCTTTTTTGCCTTAGCCCAGAGCTGTCTGGCAAAACTGCACTCCCACATAACTTGGTACGCTGTCTCCCCAGCACCACACGATGGTCTCGGGCACAGAGGAGACCGGCCCAGACCGTGCCTGTGTATCTTGCCTCGCACCGGTAGCGTTCTGTGCAAGCAGGCCCAGTTCAGATCCTTCTGCCCATTACTCAGGCCTACTGCCTGAACACCCACCCAAACTGATGACGGTACCCCCAACAACGGAGATGGGTTTACCTTCCCTCTAACCACCCTGTACAGGACCCTTTGCTGCTTCCATATGCCATCTTCCAGGTTCTTAGGGTGAGCCCTCAGCCACTTGGCAACCAACGCATAGTGCCACGGTAGCTGCTCTGACCTCGGACCTACATTGGACCAGTTTAGTATCCCTCTGGCAGCGTATAAAAAGAAATATTTCATACCTATACTAGCCGGATGCCCCACCTCTGAAGCCATGTCCTGAAGCAGAGACGCCACAAAAATGGTGTCAAGTTTCAGGGGGAGGTCCGGCACATGCCTGCCACCCTCAGCCAAGCCCGACATCATGCGGCCAAGTGCCACCCACTCATACCTCCCTCCCCATAGGAAATCGAAAATTGTTCTCGCCAGGGGCCGTCTGATGGCGACCGGCAGAGGGAAAACATATGCCAGGTGGAGCACAGAGGAGAGCATGTCCGCCTTGAGCACAAGCACTTTAGCCAGAAGTGTCAGCTTCCTGGCCTTCCACAATGCTAATCTGGACTTCACTCGCTGAAAACGCCCCTCCCAGTTGACGGTAGCACTATTCATTGGTTTGAATTGTACACCTAAGATCTTTATTGGCCCTTGACACGCTGATAGTCCACCCGGAGCAACATCACGACCCTTCCACCTCCCTTCACTGTACATTTGCCAATGTTGTGCCTAGCTCCTGAGACCCTTCAGAAATCCTCAAAAAGCTCCAAAGCTCTCACCAAACACTCGTCACTGTCCAGCAACAATGTTGTGTCATCAGCGTACTGTGAAAGTTTGACCTGTAGGTCCCCTCCCTCTGGAACCAGGGTCACTTTCACACTGGCGTCTGCTCTGATGGCCTCTGCAGGGGAATGCAGGGGGGGTGCCTAAGCCCTTCAACACCTTCAGCATCTGGGTGCAGCAGAACCGGGAACATCTGGATGCAGCAGAACCATAGGCTCAGGAGCAACCACAAAATCCCCCACCCACTCCTAATGTGGGCTCCTACAAAACCCCTCTCCACCACCTGCCATGTCAGTGTAAGATCAGGCTTTGCCCTCCCCACAACCTTTTTTGCCTTAGCCCAGAGCTGTCTGGTAAAACTGCACTCCCACATAACATGGTACGCTGTCTCCCCAGCACCACACGATGGTCTCGGGCACAGAGGAGACCGGCCCAGACCGTGCCTGTGTATCTTGACTCGCACCGGTAGCGTTCTGTGCAAGCAGGCCCAGTTCAGATCCTTCTGCCCATTACTCAGGCCTACTGCCTGAACACCCACCAAAACTGATGACGGTACCCCCAACAACGGAGACGGGTTTACCTTCCCTCTAACCACCCTGTACAGGAGCCTTTGCTGCTTCCATATGCCATCTTCCAGGGCCTCAGCGTGAGCCCTCAGCCACTTGGCAACCCAGGCATAGTGCCACGGTAGCTGCTCTGACCTCGGACTTACATTGGACCAGTTCAGTATCCCTCTGGCAGCGTATAAAAAGAAATATTTCATACCTAAACTAGCCGGATGCCCCACCTCTGAAGCCATGTCCTGAAGCAGAGACGCCACAAAAATGGTGTCAAGTTTCAGGGGGAGGTCCGGCACCTCCCTGCCACCCTCAGCCAAGCCCGACATCATGCGGCCACGTGCCACCCACTCATACCTCCCTCCCCATAGGAAATCGAAAATTGTTCTCGCCAGGGGCCGTCTGATGGCGACCGGCAGAGGGAAAACATATGCCAGGTGGAGCACAGAGGAGAGCATGTCCGCCTTGAGCACAAGCACTTTACCCAGAAGTGTCAGCTTCCTGGCCTTCCACAATGCTAATCTGGACTTCAATCGCTGAAAACGCCCCTCCCAGTTGACGGTAGCACTATTCATTGTTTGGAATTGTACACCTAAGATCTTTATTGGCCCTTGACACACCGATAGTCCACCCGGAGCAACATCACGCCCCTTCCAACTCCCTTCACTGTACATTTGCCAATGTTGAGCCTAGCTCCTGAGACCCTTCCAAAATCCTCAAAACCTCCAAAGCTCTCACCACACACTCGTCACTGTCCAGCAACAATGTTGTGTCATCAGTGTACTGTGAAAGTTTCACCCGTAGGTCCCCTCCCCCTGGAACCAGGGTCACCCTCACACTGGCGTCTGCTCTGATGGCCTCTGCAGGGGAATGCAGGGGGGGTGCTGAAGCCCTTCCACACCTTCAGCATCTGGGTGCAGCAGAACCGGGAACATCTGGGTGCAGCAGAACCTGGAACTGTCGACAACCGGTCCAGAAACCTAGTGGGTCCCGCACATATCGTGCAGCAGAAACCCCATCAGAAAAGCGACCGAAAAATTCCTTTAATGCCAAGTCTGTCATAAAAGGGTTGAACATATGGACAGAAATTATCCTAAAGTTAGGTCTGTCCATATTTACCACCTCACACAAATTCAACGGGTGCTTGTTTGCCAATCTAGCACACCTTGCAGTGACAGCCTGATGAGTCTCAGCTGAAACAAATGAAACATCATACCCGGTTGCCTGCTGATGCCACTGAATACAAAAAACGTCCTCCACCGTCAGATTCAACTGGCCCTTGATGATTCTGGTGCAAAACAAATCCCTTGGCATCACTTCCCTGTCGCTGCTCCTCCACTGGAACCTCAAAGTCCTGCGCAGTCCCACCCAAGGAATTGACCGGTCCTGGTTGGCAAACGCCATGTTAGAAAAAGAAGAAAAAACACAGCCCGCGCTTCTCAAATGTACAAGTGTCAAGAACAGATTTTTTTTTTTTTTTTTTATATTTTATTAGAAAAAAATCAACAGTACAGTAACCAACACATGACTTGGCACTGTGTCCCCATTCGCATCCCCGCACCCCTGAAGTGAAACTGCCAATATCTCATGAAAGAAAAACAAACGACTCCAAAACAGAAAAACACAAGCAAAAGAAAGACACAATAAGAAAAACTGAAACATAACCTGTACCAGTGCACCATTATCTTTTATAGCAACCCAAAACCACCTTTCCACTTTTCTTTTGCAGCGTGATACCCCAACTTGTCCACATCCAACTTCATCCTTTCTGTCACCTCCCATTCGACCCCCTTAGCCACCCTCTCTGTAGTCCACTCCACTCCACTTCATTCCGTACAAGCTCCTGTCTTGCCAGCCATAGCCCCTTTTTGTATAGGCTCAGGAGCAACCACAAAATCCCCCACCCACTCCTAATGTGGGCTCCTACAAAACCCCTCTTCACCACCTGCCATGTCAGTGTAGGATCAGGCTTTGCCCTCCCCACCACCTTTTTTGCCTTAGCCCAGAGCTGTCTGGTAAAACTGCACTCCCACATAACATGGTACGCTGTCTCCCCAGCACCACACGATGGTCTCGGGCACAGAGGAGACCGGCCCAGACCGTGCCTGTGTATCTTGTCTCGCACCGGTAGCGTTCTGTGCAAGCAGGCCCAGTTCAGATCCTTCAGCCCATTAGTTTGGCCTACTGCCTGAACACCCACCGTAACTGATGACGGTACCCCCAACAACGGAGACGGGTTTACCTTCCCTCTAACCACCCTGTACAGGACCCTTTGCTGCTTCCATATGCCATCTTCCAGGGCCTTAGGGTGAGCCCTCAGCCACTTGGCAACCCAGGCATAGTGCCACGGTAGCTGCTTTGACCTCGGACCTACATTGGACCAGTTTAGTACCCTCTGGCAGCGTATAAAAAGAAATATTTCATACCTAAACTAGCCGGATGCCCCACCTCTGAAGCCATGTCCTGAAGCAGAGACGCCACAAAAACGGTGTCAAGTTTCAGAGGGAGGTCCGGCACATCCCTGCCACCCTCAGCCAAGCCCGACATCATGCGGCCAAGTGCCACCCACTCATACCTCCCTCCCCATAGGAAATTGAAAATTGTTCTCGCCAGGGGCCGTCTGATGGCGACCGGCAGAGGGAAAACAGAGTGGAGAGCATGTCCGCCTTGAGCACAAGCACTTTACCCAGAAGTGTCAGCTTCCTGGCATTCCACAATGCTAATCTGGACTTCACTCGCTGAAAACGCCCCTCCCAGTTGACGGTAGCACTATTCATTGGTTGGAATTGTACACCTAAGATCTGTATTGGCCTTTGACACACCGATAGTCCACCCGGAGCAACATCACGCCCCTTCCAACTCCCTTCACTGTACATTTGCCAATGTTGAGCCTAGCTCCTGAGACCCTTCAAAAATCCTCAAAACCTCCAAAGCTCTCACCACACACTCGTCACTGTCCAGCAACAATGTTGTCTCATCAGCGTACTGTGAAAGTTTCACCCGTAGGTCCCCTCCCCCTGGAACCAGGGTCACCCTCACACTGGCGTCTGCTCTGATGGCCTCTGCAGGGGAATGCAGGGGGGTGCTGAAGCCCTTCAACACCTTCAGCATCTGGGTGCAGCAGAACCGGGAACATCTGGGTGCAGCAGAACCTGGAACTGTCGACAACCGGTCCAGAAACCTAGTGGGTCCCGCACATATCGTGCAGCAGAAACCACATCAGAAAAGCGACCGAAAAATTCCTTTAATGCCAAGTCTGTCATAAAAGGGTTGAACATATGGACAGAAATTATCCTAAAGTTAGGTCTGTCCATATTTACCACCTCACACAAATTCAACGGGTGCTTGTTTGCCAATCTAGCACACCTTGCAGTGACAGCCTGATGAGTCTCAGCTGAAACAAATGAAACATCATACCCGGTTGCCTGCTGATGCCACTGAATACAAAAAACGTCCTCCACCGTCAGATTCAACTGGCCCTTGATGATTCTGGTGCAAAACAAATCCCTTGGCATCACTTCCCTGTCGCTGCTCCTCCACTGGAACCTCAAAGTCCTGCGCAGTCCCACCCGAGGAATTGTCCGGCCCTGGTTGGCAAACGCCATGTTAGAAAAAGAAGAAAATACACAGCGCGCGCTTCTCAATTGTACAATTGACAAGAACAGATTTTTTTTTTTTTTTTTTTTTTTTTTTTATTAGAAAAAATCAACAGTACAGTAACCATTATACTCATAACACATGACTTGGCACTGTGTCCCCATTCGCATCCCCGCACCCCTGAAGTGAAACTGCCCATATGTCATGAAAGAAAAACAAACGACTCCAAAACAGAAAAACACAAGCAAAAGAAAGACACAATAAGAAAAACTGAAACATAACCTGTACCAGTGCACCATTATCTTTTATAGCAACCCAAAACCACCTTTCCACTTTTCTTTTGCAGCGTGATACCCCAACTTGTCCACATCCAACTTCATCCTTTCTGTCACCTCCCATTCGACCCCCTTAGCCACCCTCTCTGTAGTCCACTCCACTCCACTCCATTCCGTACGAGCTCCTGCCCAGTTCAGATCCTTCAGCCCATTACTCAGGTCTACTTCCTGAACACCCACCCAAACTGATGACGGTACCCCCAACAACGGAGATGGGTTTACCTTCCCTCTAACCACCCTGTACAGGACCCTTTAGTGCTTCCATATGCCATCTTCCAGGGCCTTAGGGTGAGCCCTCAGCCACTTGGCAACCCAGGCATAGTGCCACGGTAGCTGCTCTGACCTCGGACTTACATTGGACCAGTTCAGTATCCCTCTGGCAGCGTATAAAAAGAAATATTTCATACCTAAACTAGCCGGATGCCCCACCTCTGAAGCCATGTCCTGAAGCAGAGACGCCACAAAAATGGTGTCAAGTTTCAGGGGGAGGTCCAGATCATCCCTGCCACCCTCAGCCAAGCCCGACATCATGCGGCCACGTGCCACCCACTCATACCTCCCTCCCCATAGGAAATCGAAAATTGTTCTCGCCAGGGGCCGTCTGATGGAGACCGGCAGAGGGAAAACATATGCCAGGTGGAGCACAGAGGAGAGCATGTCCGCCTTGAGCACAAGCACTTTACCCAGAAGTGTCAGCTTCCTGGCCTTTCACAATGCTAATCTGGACTTCAATCGCTGAAAACGCCCCTCCCAGTTGACGGTAGCACTATTCATTGGTTGGAATTGTACACCTAAGATCTTTATTGGCCCTTGACACACCGATAGTCCACCCGGAGCAACATCACGCCCCTTCCAACTCCCTTCACTGTACATTTGCCAATGTTGAGCCTAGCTCCTGAGACCCTTCCAAAATCCTCAAAACCTCCAAAGCTCTCACCACACACTCGTCACTGCCCAGCAACAATGTTGTGTCATCAGTGTACTGTGAAAGTTTCACCCGTAGGTCCCCTCCCCCTGGAACCAGGGTCACCCTCACACTGGCGTCTGCTCTGATGGCCTCTGCAGGGGAATGCAGGGGGGGTGCTGAAGCCCTTCCACACCTTCAGCATCTGGGTGCAGCAGATCCGGGAACATCTGGGTGCAGCAGAACCTGGAACTGTCGACAACCAGTCCAGAAACCTAGTGGGTCCCGCACATATCGTGCAGCAGAAACCACATCAGAAAAGCGACCGAAAAATTCCTTTAATGCCAAGTCTGTCATAAAAGGGTTGAACATATGGACAGAAATTATCCTAAAGTTAGGTCTGTCCATATTTACCACCTCACACAAATTCAACGGGTGCTTGTTTGCCAATCTAGCACACCTTGCAGTGACAGCCTGATGAGTCTCAGCTGAAACAAATGAAACATCATACCCGGTTGCCTGCTGATGCCACTGAATACAAAAAACGTCCTCCACCGTCAGATTCAACTGGCCCTTGATGATTCTGGTGCAAAACAAATCCCTTGGCATCACTTCCCTGTCGCTGCTCCTCCACTGGAACCTCAAAGTCCTGCGCAGTCCCACCCAAGGAATTGACCGGCCCTGGTTGGCAAACGCCATGTTAGAAAAAGAAGAAAAAACACAGCCCGCGCTTCTCAAATGTACAAGTGTCAAGAGCAGATTTTTTTTTTTTATATATATTTTATTAGAAAAAAATCAACAGTACAGTAACCATTATACTCCCAACACATGACTTGGCACTGTGTCCCCATTCGCATCCCTGCACCCCTGAAGTGAAACTGCCAATATCTCATGAAAGAAAAACAAACGACTCCAAAACAGAAAAACACAAGCAAAAGAAAGACACAATAAGAAAAACTGAAACATAACCTGTACCAGTGCAACATTATCTTTTATAGCAACCGAAAACCACCTTTCCACTTTTCTTTTGCAGCGTGATACCCCAACTTGTCCACATCCAACTTCATCCTTTCTGTCACCTCCCATTCGACCCCCTTAGCCACCCTCTCTGTAGTCCACTCCACTCCACTTCATTCCGTACGAGCTCCTGTCTTGCCAGCCATAGCCCCCTTTTGTATAGGCTCAGGAGCAACCACAAAATCCCCCACCCACTCCTAATGTGGGCTCCTACAAAACCCCTCTTCACCACCTGCCATGTCAGTGTAAGATCAGGCTTTGCCCTCCCCACCACCTTTTTTGCCTTAGCCCAGAGCTGTCTGGTAAAACTGCACTCCCACATAACATGGTACGCTGTCTCCCCAGCACCACACGATGGTCTCGGGCACAGAGGAGACCGGCCCAGACCGTGCCTGTGTATCTTGTCTCGCACCGGTAGCGTTCTGTGCAAGCAGGCCCAGTTCAGATCCTTCAGCCCATTAGTTTGGCCTACTGCCTGAACACCCACCGTAACTGATGACGGTACCCCCAACAACGGAGACGGGTTTACCTTCCCTCTAACCACCCTGTACAGGACCCTTTGCTGCTTCCATATGCCATCTTCCAGGGCCTCAGCGTGAGCCCTCAGCCACTTGGCAACCCAGGCATAGTGCCACGGTAGCTGCTCTGACCTCGGACTTACATTGGACCAGTTCAGTATCCCTCTGGCAGCGTATAAATAGAAATATTTCATACCTAAACTAGCCGGATGCCCCACCTCTGAAGCCATGTCCTGAAGCAGAGACGCCACAAAAATGGTGTCAAGTTTCAGGGGGAGGTCCGGCACATCCCTGCCACCCTCAGCCAAGCCCGACATCATGCGGCCACGTGCCACCCACTCATACCTCCCTCCCCATAGGAAATCGAAAATTGTTCTCGCCAGGGGCCGTCTGATGGCGACCGGCAGAGGGAAAACATATGCCAGGTGGAGCTCAGAGGAGAGCATGTCCGCCTTGAGCACAAGCACTTTACCCAGAAGTGTCAGCTTCCTGGCCTTCCACAATGCTAATCTGGACTTCAATCGCTGAAAACGCCCCTCCCAGTTGACGGTAGCACTATTCATTGTTTGGAATTGTACACCTAAGATCTTTATTGGCCCTTGACACACCGATAGTCCACCCGGAGCAACATCACGCCCCTTCCAACTCCCTTCACTGTACATTTGCCAATGTTGAGCCTAGCTCCTGAGACCCTTCCAAAATCCTCAAAACCTCCAAAGCTCTCACCACACACTCGTCACTGTCCAGCAACAATGTTGTGTCATCAGCGTACTGTGAAAGTTTCACCCGTAGGTCCCCTCCCCCTGGAACCAGGGTCACCCTCACACTGGCGTCTGCTCTGATGGCCTCTGCAGGGGAATGCAGGGGGGGTGCTGAAGCCCTTCCACACCTTCAGCATCTGGGTGCAGCAGAACCGGGAACATCTGGGTGCAGCAGAACCTGGAACTGTCGACAACCAGTCCAGAAACCTAGTGGGTCCCGCACATATCGTGCAGCAGAAACCACATCAGAAAAGCGACCGAAAAATTCCTTTAATGCCAAGTCTGTCATAAAAGGGTTGAACATATGGACAGAAATTATCCTAAAGTTAGGTCTGTCCATATTTACCACCTCACACAAATTCAACGGGTGCTTGTTTGCCAATCTAGCACACCTTGCAGTGACAGCCTGATGAGTCTCAGCTGAAACAAATGAAACATCATACCCGGTTGCCTGCTGATGCCACTGAATACAAAAAACGTCCTCCACCGTCAGATTCAACTGGCCCTTGATGATTCTGGTGCAAAACAAATCCCTTGGCATCACTTCCCTGTCGCTGCTCCTCCACTGGAACCTCAAAGTCCTGCGCAGTCCCACCCAAGGAATTGACCGGTCCTGGTTGGCAAACGCCATGTTACAAAAAGAAGAAAAAACACAGCCCGCGCTTCTCAAATGTACAAGTGTCAAGAACAGATTTTTTTTTTTTTTTTTTTATATTTTATTAGAAAAAAATCAACAGTACAGTAACCAACACATGACTTGGCACTGTGTCCCCATTCGCATCCCCGCACCCCTGAAGTGAAACTGCCAATATCTCATGAAAGAAAAACAAACGACTCCAAAACAGAAAAACACAAGCAAAAGAAAGACACAATAAGAAAAACTGAAACATAACCTGTACCAGTGCAACATTATCTTTTATAGCAACCGAAAACCACCTTTCCACTTTTCTTTTGCAGCGTGATACCCCAACTTGTCCACATCCAACTTCATCCTTTCTGTCACCTCCCATTCGACCCCCTTAGCCACCCTCTCTGTAGTCCACTCCACTCCACTTCATTCCGTACGAGCTCCTGTCTTGCCAGCCATAGCCCCCTTTTGTATAGGCTCAGGAGCAACCACAAAATCCCCCACCCACTCCTAATGTGGGCTCCTACAAAACCCCTCTTCACCACCTGCCATGTCAGTGTAAGATCAGGCTTTGCCCTCCCCACCACCTTTTTTGCCTTAGCCCAGAGCTGTCTGGTAAAACTGCACTCCCACATAACATGGTACGCTGTCTCCCCAGCACCACACGATGGTCTCGGGCACAGAGGAGACCGGCCCAGACCGTGCCTGTGTATCTTGTCTCGCACCGGTAGCGTTCTGTGCAAGCAGGCCCAGTTCAGATCCTTCAGCCCATTAGTTTGGCCTACTGCCTGAACACCCACCGTAACTGATGACGGTACCCCCAACAACGGAGACGGGTTTACCTTCCCTCTAACCACCCTGTACAGGACCCTTTGCTGCTTCCATATGCCATCTTCCAGGGCCTTAGGGTGAGCCCTCAGCCACTTGGCAACCCAGGCATAGTGCCACGGTAGCTGCTCTGACCTCGGACCTACATTGGACCAGTTTAGTACCCTCTGGCAGCGTATAAAAAGAAATATTTCATACCTAAACTAGCCGGATGCCCCACCTCTGAAGCCATGTCCTGAAGCAGAGACGCCACAAAAACGGTGTCAAGTTTCAGGGGGAGGTCCGGCACATCCCTGCCACCCTCAGCCAAGCCCGACATCATGCGGCCAAGTGCCACCCACTCATACCTCCCTCCCCATAGGAAATTAAAAATTGTTCTCGCCAGGGGCCGTCTGATGGCGACCGGCAGAGGGAAAACAGAGTGGAGAGCATGTCCGCCTTGAGCACAAGCACTTTACCCAGAAGTGTCAGCTTCCTGGCATTCCACAATGCTAATCTGGACTTCACTCGCTGAAAACGCCCCTCCCAGTTGACGGTAGCACTATTCATTGGTTGGAATTGTACACCTAAGATCTGTATTGGCCCTTGACACACCGATAGTCCACCCGGAGCAACATCACGCCCCTTCCAACTCCCTTCACTGTACATTTGCCAATGTTGAGCCTAGCTCCTGAGACCCTTCAAAAATCCTCAAAACCTCCAAAGCTCTCACCACACACTCGTCACTGTCCAGCAACAATGTTGTGTCATCAGCGTACTGTGAAAGTTTCACCCGTAGGTCCCCTCCCCCTGGAACCAGGGTCACCCTCACACTGGCGTCTGCTCTGATGGCCTCTGCAGGGGAATGCAGGGGGGTGCTGAAGCCCTTCAACACCTTCAGCATCTGGGTGCAGCAGAACCGGGAACATCTGGGTGCAGCAGAACCTGGAACTGTCGACAACCGGTCCAGAAACCTAGTGGGTCATGCACATGTCGTGCAGCAGAAACCACATCAGAAAAGCGACCGAAAAATTCCTTTAATGCCAAGTCTGTCATAAAAGGGTTGAACATATGGACAGAAATTATCCTAAAGTTAGGTCTGTCCATATTTACCACCTCACACAAATTCAACGGGTGCTTGTTTGCCAATCTAGCACACCTTGCAGTGACAGCCTGATGAGTCTCAGCTGAAACAAATGAAACATCATACCCGGTTGCCTGCTGATGCCACTGAATACAAAAAACGTCCTCCACCGTCAGATTCAACTGGCCCTTGATGATTCTGGTGCAAAACAAATCCCTTGGCATCACTTCCCTGTCGCTGCTCCTCCACTGGAACCTCAAAGTCCTGCGCAGTCCCACCCGAGGAATTGTCCGGCCCTGGTTGGCAAACGCCATGTTAGAAAAAGAAGAAAATACACAGCCCGCGCTTCTCAATTGTACAATTGACAAGAACAGATTTTTTTTTTTTTTTTTTTTTTTTTTTTATTAGAAAAAATCAACAGTACAGTAACCATTATACTCCCAACACATGACTTGGCACTGTGTCCCCATTCGCATCCCCGCACCCCTGAAGTGAAACTGCCCATATGTCATGAAAGAAAAACAAACGACTCCAAAACAGAAAAACACAAGCAAAAGAAAGACACAATAAGAAAAACTGAAACATAACCTGTACCAGTGCACCTTTATCTTTTATAGCAACCCAAAACCACCTTTCCACTTTTCTTTTGCAGCGTGATACCCCAACTTGTCCACATCCAACTTCATCCTTTCTGTCACCTCCCATTCGACCCCCTTAGCCACCCTCTCTGTAGTCCACTCCACTCCACTCCATTCCGTACGAGCTCCTGTCTTGCCAGCCATAGCCCCCTTTTGTATAGGCTCAGGAGCAACCACAAAATCCCCCACCCAGTCCTAATGTGGGCTCCTACAAAACCCCTCTCCACCACCTGCCATGTCAGTGTAAGATCAGGCTTTGCCCTCCCCACAACCTTTTTTGCCTTAGCCCAGAGCTGTCTGGTAAAACTGCACTCCCACATAACATGGTACGCTGTCTCCCCAGCACCACACGATGGTCTCGGGCACAGAGGAGACCGGCCCAGACCGTGCCTGTGTATCTTGTCTCGCACCGGTAGCGTTCTGTGCCAGCAGGCCCAGTTCAGATCCTTCTGCCCATTACTCAGGCCTACTGCCTGAACACCCACCAAAACTGATGACGGTACCCCCAACAACGGAGACGGGTTTACCTTCCCTCTAACCACCCTGTACAGGAGCCTTTGCTGCTTCCATATGCCATCTTCCAGGGCCTCAGCGTGAGCCCTCAGCCACTTGGCAACCCAGGCATAGTGCCACGGTAGCTGCTCTGACCTCGGACTTACATTGGACCAGTTCAGTATCCCTCTGGCAGCGTATAAAAAGAAATATTTCATACCTAAACTAGCCGGATGCCCCACCTCTGAAGCCATGTCCTGAAGCAGAGACGCCACAAAAATGGTGTCAAGTTTCAGGGGGAGGTCCGGCACATCCCTGCCACCCTCAGCCAAGCCCGACATCATGCGGCCACGTGCCACCCACTCATACCTCCCTCCCCATAGGAAATTGAAAATTGTTCTCGCCAGGGGCCGTCTGATGGCGACCGGCAGAGGGAAAACATATGCCAGGTGGAGCACAGAGGAGAGCATGTCCGTCTTGAGCACAAGCACTTTACCCAGAAGTGTCAGCTTCCTGGCCTTCCACAATGCTAATCTGGACTTCAATCGCTGAAAACGCCCCTCCCAGTTGACGGTAGCACTATTCATTGTTTGGAATTGTACACCTAAGATCTTTATTGGCCCTTGACACACCGATAGTCCACCCGGAGCAACATCACGCCCCTTCCAACTCCCTTCACTGTACATTTGCCAATGTTGAGCCTAGCTCCTGAGACCCTTCCAAAATCCTCAAAACCTCCAAAGCTCTCACCACACACTCGTCACTGTCCAGCAACAATGTTGTGTCATCAGCGTACTGTGAAAGTTTCACCCGTAGGTCCCCTCCCCCTGGAACCAGGGTCACCCTCACACTGGCGTCTGCTCTGATGGCCTCTGCAGGGGAATGCAGGGGGGGTGCTGAAGCCCTTCCACACCTTCAGCATCTGGGTGCAGCAGAACCGGGAACATCTGGGTGCAGCAGAACCTGGAACTGTCGACAACCGGTCCAGAAACCTAGTGGGTCCCGCACATATCGTGCAGCAGAAACCACATCAGAAAAGCGACCGAAAAATTCCTTTAATGCCAAGTCTGTCATAAAAGGGTTGAACATATGGACAGAAATTATCCTAAAGTTAGGTCTGTCCATATTTACCACCTCACACAAATTCAACGGGTGCTTGTTTGCCAATCTAGCACACCTTGCAGTGACAGCCTGATGAGTCTCAGCTGAAACAAATGAAACATCATACCCGGTTGCCTGCTGATGCCACTGAATACAAAAAACGTCCTCCACCGTCAGATTCAACTGGCCCTTGATGATTCTGGTGCAAAACAAATCCCTTGGCATCACTTCCCTGTCGCTGCTCCTCCACTGGAACCTCAAAGTCCTGCGCAGTCCCACCCGAGGAATTGACCGGTCCTGGTTGGCAAACGCCATGTTACAAAAAGAAGAAAAAACACAGCCCGCGCTTCTCAAATGTACAAGTGTCAAGAAGAGATTTTTTTTTTTTTTTTTTTATATTTTATTAGAAAAAAATCAACAGTACAGTAACCAACACATGACTTGGCACTGTGTCCCCATTCGCATCCCCGCACCCCTGAAGTGAAACTGCCAATATCTCATGAAAGAAAAACAAACGACTCCAAAACAGAAAAACACAAGCAAAAGAAAGACACAATAAGAAAAACTGAAACATAACCTGTACCAGTGCACCATTATCTTTTATAGCAACCCAAAACCACCTTTCCACTTTTCTTTTGCAGCGTGATACCCCAACTTGTCCACATCCAACTTCATCCTTTCTGTCACCTCCCATTCGACCCCCTTAGCCACCCTCTCTGTAGTCCACTCCACTCCACTTCATTCCGTACAAGCTCCTGTCTTGCCAGCCATAGCCCCTTTTTGTATAGGCTCAGGAGCAACCACAAAATCCCCCACCCACTCCTAATGTGGGCTCCTACAAAACCCCTCTTCACCACCTGCCATGTCAGTGTAGGATCAGGCTTTGCCCTCCCCACCACCTTTTTTGCCTTAGCCCAGAGCTGTCTGGTAAAACTGCACTCCCACATAACATGGTACGCTGTCTCCCCAGCACCACACGATGGTCTCGGGCACAGAGGAGACCGGCCCAGACCGTGCCTGTGTATCTTGTCTCGCACCGGTAGCGTTCTGTGCAAGCAGGCCCAGTTCAGATCCTTCAGCCCATTAGTTTGGCCTACTGCCTGAACACCCACCGTAACTGATGACGGTACCCCCAACAACGGAGACGGGTTTACCTTCCCTCTAACCACCCTGTACAGGACCCTTTGCTGCTTCCATATGCCATCTTCCAGGGCCTTAGGCTGAGCCCTCAGCCACTTGGCAACCCAGGCATAGTGCCACGGTAGCTGCTTTGACCTCGGACCTACATTGGACCAGTTTAGTACCCTCTGGCAGCGTATAAAAAGAAATATTTCATACCTAAACTAGCCGGATGCCCCACCTCTGAAGCCATGTCCTGAAGCAGAGACGCCACAAAAACGGTGTCAAGTTTCAGGGGGAGGTCCGGCACATCCCTGCCACCCTCAGCCAAGCCCGACATCATGCGGCCAAGTGCCACCCACTCATACCTCCCTCCCCATAGGAAATTGAAAATTGTTCTCGCCAGGGGCCGTCTGATGGCGACCGGCAGAGGGAAAACAGAGTGGAGAGCATGTCCGCCTTGAGCACAAGCACTTTACCCAGAAGTGTCAGCTTCCTGGCATTCCACAATGCTAATCTGGACTTCACTCGCTGAAAACGCCCCTCCCAGTTGACGGTAGCACTATTCATTGGTTGGAATTGTACACCTAAGATCTGTATTGGCCCTTGACACACCGATAGTCCACCCGGAGCAACATCACGCCCCTTCCAACTCCCTTCACTGTACATTTGCCAATGTTGAGCCTAGCTCCTGAGACCCTTCAAAAATCCTCAAAACCTCCAAAGCTCTCACCACACACTCGTCACTGTCCAGCAACAATGTTGTGTCATCAGCGTACTGTGAAAGTTTCACCCGTAGGTCCCCTCCCCCTGGAACCAGGGTCACCCTCACACTGGCGTCTGCTCTGATGGCCTCTGCAGGGGAATGCAGGGGGGTGCTGAAGCCCTTCAACACCTTCAGCATCTGGGTGCAGCAGAACCGGGAACATCTGGGTGCAGCAGAACCTGGAACTGTCGACAACCGGTCCAGAAACCTAGTGGGTCCCGCACATATCGTGCAGCAGAAACCACATCAGAAAAGCGACCGAAAAATTCCTTTAATGCCAAGTCTGTCATAAAAGGGTTGAACATATGGACAGAAATTATCCTAAAGTTAGGTCTGTCCATATTTACCACCTCACACAAATTCAACGGGTGCTTGTTTGCCAATCTAGCACACCTTGCAGTGACAGCCTGATGAGTCTCAGCTGAAACAAATGAAACATCATACCCGGTTGCCTGCTGATGCCACTGAATACAAAAAACGTCCTCCACCGTCAGATTCAACTGGCCCTTGATGATTCTGGTGCAAAACAAATCCCTTGGCATCACTTCCCTGTCGCTGCTCCTCCACTGGAACCTCAAAGTCCTGCGCAGTCCCACCCGAGGAATTGTCCGGCCCTGGTTGGCAAACGCCATGTTAGAAAAAGAAGAAAATACACAGCGCGCGCTTCTCAATTGTACAATTGACAAGAACAGATTTTTTTTTTTTTTTTTTTTTTTTTTATTAGAAAAAATCAACAGTACAGTAACCATTATACTCCCAACACATGACTTGGCACTGTGTCCCCATTCGCATCCCCGCACCCCTGAAGTGAAACTGCCCATATGTCATGAAAGAAAAACAAACGACTCCAAAACAGAAAAACACAAGCAAAAGAAAGACACAATAAGAAAAACTGAAACATAACCTGTACCAGTGCACCATTATCTTTTATAGCAACCCAAAACCACCTTTCCAATTTTCTTTTGCAGCGTGATACCCCAACTTGTCCACATCCAACTTCATCCTTTCTGTCACCTCCCATTCGACCCCCTTAGCCACCCTCTCTGTAGTCCACTCCACTCCACTCCATTCCGTACGAGCTCCTGTCTTGCCAGCCATAGCCCCCTTTTTTATAGGCTCAGGAGCAACCACAAAATCCCCCACCCACTCCTAATGTGGGCTCCTACAAAACCCCTCTCCACCACCTGCCATGTCAGTGTAAGATCAGGCTTTGCCCTCCCCACAACCTTTTTTGCCTTAGCCCAGAGCTGTCTGGTAAAACTGCACTCCCACATAACATGGTACGCTGTCTCCCCAGCACCACACGATGGTCTCGGGCACAGAGGAGACCGGCCCAGACCGTGCCTGTGTATCTTGTCTCGCACCGGTAGCGTTCTGTGCAAGCAGGCCCAGTTCAGATCCTTCTGCCCATTACTCAGGCCTACTGCCTGAACACCCACCAAAACTGATGACGGTACCCCCAACAACGGAGACGGGTTTACCTTCCCTCTAACCACCCTGTACAGGAGCCTTTGCTGCTTCCATATGCCATCTTCCAGGGCCTCAGCGTGAGCCCTCAGCCACTTGGCAACCCAGGCATAGTGCCACGGTAGCTGCTCTGACCTCGGACTTACATTGGACCAGTTCAGTATCCCTCTGGCAGCGTAAAAAAAGAAATATTTCATACCTAAACTAGCCGGATGCCCCACCTCTGAAGCCTTGTCCTGAAGCAGAGACGCCACAAAAATGGTGTCAAGTTTTAGGGGGAGGTCCGGCACATCCCTGCCACCCTCAGCCAAGCCCGACATCATGCGGCCACGTGCCACCCACTCATACCTCCCTCCCCATAGGAAATTGTAAATTGTTCTCGCCAGGGGCCGTCTGATGGTGACCGGCAGAGGGAAAACAGAGTGGAGAGCATGTCCGCCTTGAGCACAAGCACTTTACCCAGAAGTGTCAGCTTCCTGGCATTCCACAATGCTAATCTGGACTTCACTCGCTGAAAACGCCCCTCCCAGTTGACGGTAGCACTATTCATTGGTTGGAATTGTACACCTAAGATCTGTATTGGCCCTTGACACACCGATAGTCCACCCGGAGCAACATCACGCCCCTTCCAACTCCCTTCACTGTACATTTGCCAATGTTGAGCCTAGCTCCTGAGACCCTTCCAAAATCCTCAAAACCTCCAAAGCTCTCACCACACACTCGTCACTGTCCAGCAACAATGTTGTGTCATCAGCGTACTGTGAAAGTTTCACCCGTAGGTCCCCTCCCCCTGGAACCAGGGTCACCCTCACACTGGCGTCTGCTCTGATGGCCTCTGCAGGGGAATGCAGGGGGGTGCTGAAGCCCTTCAACACCTTCAGCATCTGGGTGCAGCAGAACCGGGAACATCTGGGTGCAGCAGAACCTGGAACTGTCGACAACCGGTCCAGAAACCTAGTGGGTCATGCACATGTCGTGCAGCAGAAACAACATCAGAAAAGCGACCGAAAAATTCCTTTAATGCCAAGTCTGTCATAAAAGGGTTGAACATATGGACAGAAATTATCCTAAAGTTAGGTCTGTCCATATTTACCACCTCACACAAATTCAACGGGTGCTTGTTTGCCAATCTAGCACACCTTGCAGTGACAGCCTGATGAGTCTCAGCTGAAACAAATGAAACATCATACCCGGTTGCCTGCTGATGCCACTGAATACAAAAAATGTCCTCCACCGTCAGATTCAACTGGCCCTTGATGATTCTGGTGCAAAACAAATCCCTTGGCATCACTTCCCTGTCGCTGCTCCTCCACTGGAACCTCAAAGTCCTGCGCAGTCCCACCCGAGGAATTGTCCGGCCCTGGTTGGCAAACGCCATGTTAGAAAAAGAAGAAAATACACAGCGCGCGCTTCTCAATTGTACAATTGACAAGAACAGATTTTTTTTTTTTTTTTTTTTTTTTTTATTAGAAAAAATCAACAGTACAGTAACCATTATACTCCCAACACATGACTTGGCACTGTGTCCCCATTCGCATCCCCGCACCCCTGAAGTGAAACTGCCCATATGTCATGAAAGAAAAACAAACGACTCCAAAACAGAAAAACACAAGCAAAAGAAAGACACAATAAGAAAAACTGAAACATAACCTGTACCAGTGCACCATTATCTTTTATAGCAACCCAAAACCACCTTTCCAATTTTCTTTTGCAGCGTGATACCCCAACTTGTCCACATCCAACTTCATCCTTTCTGTCACCTCCCATTCGACCCCCTTAGCCACCCTCTCTGTAGTCCACTCCACTCCACTCCATTCCGTACGAGCTCCTGTCTTGCCAGCCATAGCCCCCTTTTTTATAGGCTCAGGAGCAACCACAAAATCCCCCACCCACTCCTAATGTGGGCTCCTACAAAACCCCTCTCCACCACCTGCCATGTCAGTGTAAGATCAGGCTTTGCCCTCCCCACAACCTTTTTTGCCTTAGCCCAGAGCTGTCTGGTAAAACTGCACTCCCACATAACATGGTACGCTGTCTCCCCAGCACCACACGATGGTCTCGGGCACAGAGGAGACCGGCCCAGACCGTGCCTGTGTATCTTGTCTCGCACCGGTAGCGTTCTGTGCAAGCAGGCCCAGTTCAGATCCTTCTGCCCATTACTCAGGCCTACTGCCTGAACACCCACCAAAACTGATGACGGTACCCCCAACAACGGAGACGGGTTTACCTTCCCTCTAACCACCCTGTACAGGAGCCTTTGCTGCTTCCATATGCCATCTTCCAGGGCCTCAGCGTGAGCCCTCAGCCACTTGGCAACCCAGGCATAGTGCCACGGTAGCTGCTCTGACCTCGGACTTACATTGGACCAGTTCAGTATCCCTCTGGCAGCGTATAAAAAGAAATATTTCATACCTAAACTAGCCGGATGCCCCACCTCTGAAGCCATGTCCTGAAGCAGAGACGCCACAAAAATGGTGTCAAGTTTCAGGGGGAGGTCCGGCACATCCCTGCCACCCTCAGCCAAGCCCGACATCATGCGGCCACGTGCCACCCACTCATACCTCCCTCCCCATAGGAAATCGAAAATTGTTCTCGCCAGGGGCCGTCTGATGGCGACCGGCAGAGGGAAAACATATGCCAGGTGGAGCACAGAGGAGAGCATGTCCGCCTTGAGCACAAGCACTTTACCCAGAAGTGTCAGCTTCCTGGCCTTCCACAATGCTAATCTGGACTTCAATCGCTGAAAACGCCCCTCCCAGTTGACGGTAGCACTATTCATTGTTTGGAATTGTACACCTAAGATCTTTATTGGCCCTTGACACACCGATAGTCAACCCGGAGCAACATCACGCCCCTTCCAACTCCCTTCACTGTACATTTGCCAATGTTGAGCCTAGCTCCTGAGACCCTTCCAAAATCCTCAAAACCTCCAAAGCTCTCACCACACACTCGTCACTGTCCAGCAACAATGTTGTGTCATCAGTGTACTGTGAAAGTTTCACCCGTAGGTCCCCTCCCCCTGGAACCAGGGTCACCCTCACACTGGCGTCTGCTCTGATGGCCTCTGCAGGGGAATGCAGGGGGGGTGCTGAAGCCCTTCCACACCTTCAGCATCTGGGTGCAGCAGAACCGGGAACATCTGGGTGCAGCAGAACCTGGAACTGTCGACAACCAGTCCAGAAACCTAGTGAGTCCCGCACATATCGTGCAGCAGAAACCACATCAGAAAAGCGACCGAAAAATTCCTTTAATGCCAAGTCTGTCATAAAAGGGTTGAACATATGGACAGAAATTATCCTAAAGTTAGGTCTGTCCATATTTACCACCTCACACAAATTCAACGGGTGCTTGTTTGCCAATCTAGCACACCTTGCAGTGACAGCCTGATGAGTCTCAGCTGAAACAAATGAAACATCATACCCGGTTGCCTGCTGATGCCACTGAATACAAAAAACGTCCTCCACCGTCAGATTCAACTGGCCCTTGATGATTCTGGTGCAAAACAAATCCCTTGGCATCACTTCCCTGTCGCTGCTCCTCCACTGGAACCTCAAAGTCCTGCGCAGTCCCACCCGAGGAATTGTCCGGCCCTGGTTGGCAAACGCCATGTTAGAATAAGAAGAAAATACACAGCGCGCGCTTCTCAATTGTACAATTGACAAGAACAGATTTTTTTTTTTTTTTTTTTTTTTTTTTTATTAGAAAAAATCAACAGTACAGTAACCATTATACTCCCAACACATGACTTGGCACTGTGTCCCCATTCGCATCCCCGCACCCCTGAAGTGAAACTGCCAATATCTCATGAAAGAAAAACAAACGACTCCAAAACAGAAAAACACAAGCAAAAGAAAGACACAATAAGAAAAACTGAAACATAACCTGTACCAGTGCACCATTATCTTTTATAGCAACCCAAAACCACCTTTCCACTTTTCTTTTGCAGCGTGATACCCCAACTTGTCCACATCCAACTTCATCCTTTCTGTCACCTCCCATTCGACCCCCTTAGCCACCCTCTCTGTAGTCCACTCCACTCCACTTCATTCCGTACAAGCTCCTGTCTTGCCAGCCATAGCCCCTTTTTGTATAGGCTCAGGAGCAACCACAAAATCCCCCACCCACTCCTAATGTGGGCTCCTACAAAACCCCTCTTCACCACCTGCCATGTCAGTGTAGGATCAGGCTTTGCCCTCCCCACCACCTTTTTTGCCTTAGCCCAGAGCTGTCTGGTAAAACTGCACTCCCACATAACATGGTACGCTGTCTCCCCAGCACCACACGATGGTCTCGGGCACAGAGGAGACCGGCCCAGACCGTGCCTGTGTATCTTGTCTCGCACCGGTAGCGTTCTGTGCAAGCAGGTCCAGTTCAGATCCTTCAGCACATTAGTTTGGCCTACTGCCTGAACACCCACCGTAACTGATGACGGTACCCCCAACAACGGAGACGGGTTTACCTTCCCTCTAACCACCCTGTACAGGACCCTTTGCTGCTTCCATATGCCATCTTCCAGGGCCTTAGGGTGAGCCCTCAGCCACTTGGCAACCAACGCATAGTGCCACGGTAGCTGCTTTGACCTCGGACCTACATTGGACCAGTTTAGTACCCTCTGGCAGCGTATAAAAAGAAATATTTCATACCTAAACTAGCCGGATGCCCCACCTCTGAAGCCATGTCCTGAAGCAGAGACGCCACAAAAACGGTGTCAATTTTCAGGGGGAGGTCCGGCACATCCCTGCCACCCTCAGCCAAGCCCGACATCATGCGGCCAAGTGCCACCCACTCATACCTCCCTCCCCATAGGAAATTGAAAATTGTTCTCGCCAGGGGCCGTCTGATGGCGACCGGCAGAGGGAAAACAGAGTGGAGAGCATGTCCGCCTTGAGCACAAGCACTTTACCCAGAAGTGTCAGCTTCCTGGCATTCCACAATGCTAATCTGGACTTCACTCGCTGAAAACGCCCCTCCCAGTTGACGGTAGCACTATTCATTGGTTGGAATTGTACACCTAAGATCTGTATTGGCCCTTGACACACCGATAGTCCACCCGGAGCAACATCACGCCCCTTCCAACTCCCTTCACTGTACATTTGCCAATGTTGAGCCTAGCTCCTGAGACCCTTCAAAAATCCTCAAAACCTCCAAAGCTCTCACCACACACTCGTCACTGTCCAGCAACAATGTTGTGTCATCAGCGTACTGTGAAAGTTTCACCCGTAGGTCCCCTCCCCCTGGAACCAGGGTCACCCTCACACTGGCGTCTGCTCTGATGGCCTCTGCAGGGGAATGCAGGGGGGTGCTGAAGCCCTTCAACACCTTCAGCATCTGGGTGCAGCAGAACCGGGAACATCTGGGTGCAGCAGAACCTGGAACTGTCGACAACCGGTCCAGAAACCTAGTGGGTCCCGCACATATCGTGCAGCAGAAACCACATCAGAAAAGCGACCGAAAAATTCCTTTAATGCCAAGTCTGTCATAAAAGGGTTGAACATATGGACAGAAATTATCCTAAAGTTAGGTCTGTCCATATTTACCACCTCACACAAATTCAACGGGTGCTTGTTTGCCAATCTAGCACACCTTGCAGTGACAGCCTGATGAGTCTCAGCTGAAACAAATGAAACATCATACCCGGTTGCCTGCTGATGCCACTGAATACAAAAAATGTCCTCCACCGTCAGATTCAACTGGCCCTTGATGATTCTGGTGCAAAACAAATCCCTTGGCATCACTTCCCTGTCGCTGCTCCTCCACTGGAACCTCAAAGTCCTGCGCAGTCCCACCCGAGGAATTGTCCGGCCCTGGTTGGCAAACGCCATGTTAGAAAAAGAAGAAAATACACAGCGCGCGCTTCTCAATTGTACAATTGAAAAGAACCGATTTTTTTTTTTTTTTTTTTTTTTTTTATTAGAAAAAATCAACAGTACAGTAACCATTATACTCCCAACACATGACTTGGCACTGTGTCCCCATTCGCATCCCCGCACCCCTGAAGTGAAACTGCCAATATCTCATGAAAGAAAAACAAACGACTCCAAAACAGAAAAACACAAGCAAAAGAAAGACACAATAAGAAAAACTGAAACATAACCTGTACCAGTGCACCATTATCTTTTATAGCAACCCAAAACCACCTTTCCACTTTTCTTTTGCAGCGTGATACCCCAACTTGTCCACATCCAACTTCATCCTTTCTGTCACCTCCCATTCGACCCCCTTAGCCACCCTCTCTGTAGTCCACTCCACTCCACTCCATTCCGTACGAGCTCCTGTCTTGCCAGCCATAGCCCCCTTTTTTATAGGCTCAGGAGCAACCACAAAATCCCCCACCCACTCCTAATGTGGGCTCCTA
Organism: Channa argus; assembly: GCF_033026475.1. Classification (NCBI taxonomy): domain Eukaryota; kingdom Metazoa; phylum Chordata; class Actinopteri; order Anabantiformes; family Channidae; genus Channa; species Channa argus. Next base: position 719,604 of record NW_027125237.1, on the reverse strand, counting down.
CAAAACCCCTCTCCACCACCTGCCATGTCAGTGTAAGATCAGGCTTTGCCCTCCCCACCACCTTTTTTGCCTTAGCCCAGAGCTGTCTGGCAAAACTGCACTCCCACATAACATGGTACGCTGTCTCCCCAGCACCACACGATGGTCTCGGGCACAGAGGAGACCGGCCCAGACCGTGCCTGTGTATCTTGTCTCGCACCGGTAGCGTTCTGTGCAAGAAGGCCCAGTTCAGATCCTTCAGACCATTACTTTGGCCTACTGCCTGAACACCCACCGTAACTGATGACAGTACCCCCAACAACGGAGATGGGTTTACCTTCCCTCTAACCACCCTGTACAGGACCCTTTGCTGCTTCCATATGCCATCTTCCAGGGCCTTAGGGTGAGCCCTCAGCCACTTGGCAACCCAGGCATAGTGCCACGGTAGCTGCTCTGACCTCGGACTTACATTGGACCAGTTCAGTATCCCTCTGGCAGCGTATAAAAAGAAATATTTCATACCTAAACTAGCCGGATGCCCCACCTCTGAAGCCATGTCCTGAAGCAGAGACGCCATAAAAATGGTGTCAAGTTTCAGGGGGAGGTCCAGATCATCCCTGCCACCCTCAGCCAAGCCCGACATCATGCGGCCACGTGCCACCCACTCATACCTCCCTCCCCATAGGAAATCGAAAATTGTTCTCGCCAGGGGCCGTCTGATGGCGACCGGCAGAGGGAAAACATATGCCAGGTGGAGCACAGAGGAGAGCATGTCCGCCTTGAGCACAAGCACTTTACCCAGAAGTGTCAGCTTCCTGGCCTTCCACAATGCTAATCTGGACTTCACTCGCTGAAAACGCCCCTCCCAGTTGACGGTAGCACTATTCATTGGTTGGAATTGTACACCTAAGATCTTTATTGGCCCTTGACACACCGATAGTCCACCCGGAGCAACATCACGCCCCTTCCAACTCCCTTCACTGTACATTTGCCAATGTTGAGCCTAGCTCCTGAGACCCTTCAAAAATCCTCAAAACCTCCAAAGCTCTCACCACACACTCGTCACTGTCCAGCAACAATGTTGTGTCATCAGCATACTGTGAAAGTTTCACCCGTAGGTCCCCTCCCCCTGGAACCAGGGTCACCCTCACACTGGCGTCTGCTCTGATGGCCTCTGCAGGGGAATGCAGGGGGGTGCTGAAGCCCTTCAACACCTTCAGCATCTGGGTGCAGCAGAACCGGGAACATCTGGGTGCAGCAGAACCTGGAACTGTCGACAACCGGTCCAGAAACCTAGTGGGTCCCGCACATATCGTGCAGCAGAAACCACATCAGAAAAGCGACCGAAAAATTCCTTTAATGCCTAGTCTGTCATAAAAGGGTTGAACATATGGAGACAAATTATCCTAAAGTTAGGTCTGTCCATATTTACCACCTCACACAAATTTAACAGGTGCTTGTTTGCCAATCTAGCACACCTTGCAGTGACAGCCTGATGAGTCTCAGCTGAAACAAATGAAACATCATACCCGGTTTGCCTGCTGATGCCACTGAATACAAAAAACGTCCTCCACCGTCAGATTCAACTGGCCCTTGATGATTCTGGTGCAAAACAAATCCCTTGGCATCACTTCCCTGTCGCTGCTCCTCCACTGGAACCTCAAAGTCCTGCGCAGTCCCACCCGAGGAATTGTCCGGCCCTGGTTGGCGCCATGTTAGAAAAAGAAGAAAAAACACAGCGCGCGCTTCTCAATTGTACAAGTGACAAGAACAGATTTTTTTTTTTTTTTTTTTATATTTTATTAGAAAAAATCAACAGTACAGTAACCATTATACTCCCAACACATGACTTGGCACTGTGTCCCCATTCGCATCCCCGCACCCCTGAAGTGAAACTGCCCATATGTCATGAAAGAAAAACAAACGACTCCAAAACAGAAAAACACAAGCAAAAGAAAGACACAATAAGAAAAACTGAAACATAACCTGTACCAGTGCACCATTATCTTTTATAGCAACCCAAAACCACCTTTCCACTTTTCTTTTGCAGCGTGATACCCCAACTTGTCCACATCCAACTTCATCCTTTCTGTCACCTCCCATTCGACCCCCTTAGCCACCCTCTCTGTAGTCCACTCCACTCCACTCCATTCCGTACGAGCTCCTGTCTTGCCAGCCATAGCCCCCTTTTGTATAGGCTCAGGAGCAACCACAAAATCCCCCACCCACTCCTAATGTGGGCTCCTACAAAACCCCTCTCCACCACCTGCCATGTCAGTGTAAGATCAGGCTTTGCCCTCCCCACCACCTTTTTTGCCTTAGCCCAGAGCTGTCTGGCAAAACTGCACTCCCACATAACATGGTACGCTGTCTCCCCAGCACCACACGATGGTCTCGGGCACAGAGGAGACCGGCCCAGACCGTGCCTGTGTATCTTGCCTCGCACCGGTAGCGTTCTGTGCAAGCAGGCCCAGTTCAGATCCTTCTGCCCATTACTCAGGCCTACTGCCTGAAGACCCACCCAAACTGATGACGGTACCCCCAACACCGGAGACGGGTTTACCTTCCCTCTAACCACCCTGTACAGGACCCTTTGCTGCTTCCATATGCCATCTTCCAGGGCCTTAGGGTGAGCCCTCAGCCACTTGGCAACCCAGGCATAGTGCCACGGTAGCTGCTCTGACCTCGGACTTACATTGGACCAGTTCAGTATCCCTCTGGCAGCGTATAAAAAGAAATATTTCATACCTAAACTAGCCGGATGCCCCACCTCTGAAGCCATGTCCTGAAGCAGAGACGCCACAAAAATGGTGTCAAGTTTCAGGGGGAGGTCCAGCACATCCCTGCCACCCTCAGCCAAGCCCGACATCATGCGGCCACGTGCCACCCACTCATACCTCCCTCCCCATAGGAAATCGAAAATTGTTCTCGCCAGGGGCCGTCTGATGGCGACCGGCAGAGGGAAAACAGAGTGGAGAGTATGTCCGCCTTGAGCACAAGCACTTTACCCAGAAGTGTCAGCTTCCTGGCATTCCACAATGCTAATCTGGACTTCACTCGCTGAAAACGCCCCTCCCAGTTGACGGTAGCACTATTCATTGGTTGGAATTGTACACCTAAGATCTGTATTGGCCCTTGACACACCGATAGTCCACCCGGAGCAACATCACGCCCCTTCCAACTCCCTTCACTGTACATTTGCCAATGTTGAGCCTAGCTCCTGAGACCCTTCAAAAATCCTCAAAACCTCCAAAGCTCTCACCACACACTCGTCACTGTCCAGCAACAATGTTGTGTCATCAGCGTACTGTGAAAGTTTCACCCGTAGGTCCCCTCTCCCTGGAACCAGGGTCACCCTCACACTGGCGTCTGCTCTGATGGCCTCTGCAGGGGAATGCAGGGGGGTGCTGAAGCCCTTCAACACCTTCAGCATCTGGGTGCAGCAGAACCGGGAACATCTGGGTGCAGCAGAACCTGGAACTGTCGACAACCGGTCCAGAAACCTAGTGGGTCCCGCACATATCGTGCAACAGAAACCACATCAGAAAAGCGACCGAAAAATTCCTTTAATGCCAAGTCTGTCATAAAAGGGTTGAACATATGGACAGAAATTATCCTAAAGTTAGGTCTGTCCATATTTACCACCTCACACAAATTCAACGGGTGCTTGTTTGCCAATCTAGCACACCTTGCAGTGACAGCCTGAAGAGTCTCAGCTGAAACAAATGAAACATCATACTCGGTTGCCTGCTGATGCCACTGAATACAAAAAACGTCCTCCACCGTCAGATTCAACTGGCCCTTGATGATTCTGGTGCAAAACAAATCCCTTGGCATCACTTCCCTGTCGCTGCTCCTCCACTGGAACCTCAAAGTCCTGCGCAGTCCCACCCGAGGAATTGTCCGGCCCTGGTTGGCAAACGCCATGTTAGAAAAAGAAGAAAAAACACAGCACGCGCTTCTCAATTGTACAAGTGACAAGAACAGATTTTTTTTTTATTTATTTTTTTATTTTTTATTAGAAAAAATCAACAGTACAGTAACCATTATACTCCCAACACATGACTTGGCACTGTGTCCCCATTCGCATCCCCGCACCCCTGAAGTGAAACTGCCCATATGTCATGAAAGAAAAACAAACGACTCCAAAACAGAAAAACACAAGCAAAAGAAAGACACAATAAGAAAAACTGAAACATAACCTGTATCAGTGCACCATTATCTTTTATAGCAACCCAAAACCACCTTTCCACTTTTCTTTTGCAGCGTGATACCCCAACTTGTCCACATCCAACTTCATCCTTTCTGTCACCTCCCATTCGACCCCCTTAGCCACCCTCTCTGTAGTCCACTCCACTCCACTCCATTCCGTACGAGCTCCTGTCTTGCCAGCCATAGCCCCCTTTTGTATAGGCTCAGGAGCAACCACAAAATCCCCCACCCACTCCTAATGTGGGCTCCTACAAAACCCCTCTCCACCACCTGCCATGTCAGTGTAAGATCAGGCTTTGCCCTCCCCACCACCTTTTTTGCCTTAGCCCAGAGCTGTCTGGCAAAACTGCACTCCCACATAACATGGTACGCTGTCTCCCCAGCACCACACGATGGTCTCGGGCACAGAGGAGACCGGCCCAGACCGTGCCTGTGTATCTTGTCTCGCACCGGTAGCGTTCTGTGCAAGAAGGCCCAGTTCAGATCCTTCAGACCATTACTTTGGCCTACTGCCTGAACACCCACCGTAACTGATGACGGTACCCCCAACAACGGAGATGGGTTTACCTTCCCTCTAACCACCCTGTACAGGACCCTTTGCTGCTTCCATATGCCATCTTCCAGGGCCTTAGGGTGAGCCCTCAGCCACTTGGCAACCCAGGCATAGTGCCACGGTAGCTGCTCTGACCTCGGACTTACATTGGACCAGTTCAGTATCCCTCTGGCAGCGTATAAAAAGAAATATTTCATACCTAAACTAGCCGGATGCCCCACCTCTGAAGCCATGTCCTGAAGCAGAGACGCCACAAAAATGGTGTCAAGTTTCAGGGGGAGGTCCAGATCATCCCTGCCACCCTCAGCCAAGCCCGACATCATGCGGCCACGTGCCACCCACTCATACCTCCCTCCCCATAGGAAATCGAAAATTGTTCTCGCCAGGGGCCGTCTGATGGCGACCGGCAGAGGGAAAACATATGCCAGGTGGAGCACAGAGGAGAGCATGTCCGCCTTGAGCACAAGCACTTTACCCAGAAGTGTCAGCTTCCTGGCCTTCCACAATGCTAATCTGGACTTCACTCGCTGAAAACGCCCCTCCCAATTGACGGTAGCACTATTCATTGGTTGGAATTGTACACCTAAGATCTTTATTGGCCCTTGACACACCGATAGTCCACCCGGAGCAACATCACGCCCCTTCCAACTCCCTTCACTGTACATTTGCCAATGTTGAGCCTAGCTCCTGAGACCCTTCAAAAATCCTCAAAACCTCCAAAGCTCTCACCACACACTCGTCACTGTCCAGCAACAATGTTGTGTCATCAGTGTACTGTGAAAGTTTCACCCGTAGGTCCCCTCCCCCTGGAACCAGGGTCACCCTCACACTGGCGTCTGCTCTGATGGCCTCTGCAGGGGAATGCAGGGGGGTGCTGAAGCCCTTCAACACCTTCAGCATCTGGGTGCAGCAGAACCGGGAACATCTGGGTGCAGCAGAACCTGGAACTGTCGACAACCGGTCCAGAAACCTAGTGGGTCCCGCACATATCGTGCAGCAGAAACCACATCAGAAAAGCGACATAAAAATTCCTTTAATGCCTAGTCTGTCATAAAAGGGTTGAACATATGGAGACAAATTATCCTAAAGTTAGGTCTGTCCATATTTACCACCTCACACAAATTTAACAGGTGCTTGTTTGCCAATCTAGCACACCTTGCAGTGACAGCCTGATGAGTCTCAGCTGAAACAAATTAAACATCATACCCGGTTTGCCTGCTGATGCCACTGAATACAAAAAACGTCCTCCACCGTCAGATTCAACTGGCCCTTGATGATTCTGGTGCAAAACAAATCCCTTGGCATCACTTCCCTGTCGCTGCTCCTCCACTGGAACCTCAAAGTCCTGCGCAGTCCCACCCGAGGAATTGTCCGGCCCTGGTTGGCGCCATGTTAGAAAAAGAAGAAAAAACACAGCGCGCGCTTCTCAATTGTACAAGTGACAAGAACAGATTTTTTTTTTTTTTTTTTTTTATATTTTATTAGAAAAAATCAACAGTACAGTAACCATTATACTCCCAACACATGACTTGGCACTGTGTCCCCATTCGCATCCCCGCACCCCTGAAGTGAAACTGCCCATATGTCATGAAAGAAAAACAAACGACTCCAAAACAGAAAAACACAAGCAAAAGAAAGACACAATAAGAAAAACTGAAACATAACCTGTACCAGTGCACCATTATCTTTTATAGCAACCCAAAACCACCTTTCCACTTTTCTTTTGCAGCGTGATACCCCAACTTGTCCACATCCAACTTCATCCTTTCTGTCACCTCCCATTCGACCCCCTTAGCCACCCTCTCTGTAGTCCACTCCACTCCACTCCATTCCGTACGAGCTCCTGTCTTGCCAGCCATAGCCCCCTTTTGTATAGGCTCAGGAGCAACCACAAAATCCCCCACCCACTCCTAATGTGGGCTCCTACAAAACCCCTCTCCACCACCTGCCATGTCAGTGTAAGATCAGGCTTTGCCCTCCCCACCACCTTTTTTGCCTTAGCCCAGAGCTGTCTGGCAAAACTGCACTCCCACATAACATGGTACGCTGTCTCCCCAGCACCACACGATGGTCTCGGGCACAGAGGAGACCGGCCCAGACCGTGCCTGTGTATCTTGCCTCGCACCGGTAGCGTTCTGTGCAAGCAGGCCCAGTTCAGATCCTTCTGCCCATTACTCAGGCCTACTGCCTGAAGACCCACCCAAACTGATGACGGTACCCCCAACACCGGAGACGGGTTTACCTTCCCTCTAACCACCCTGTACAGGACCCTTTGCTGCTTCCATATGCCATCTTCCAGGGCCTTAGGGTGAGCCCTCAGCCACTTGGCAACCCAGGCATAGTGCCACGGTAGCTGCTCTGACCTCGGACTTACATTGGACCAGTTCAGTATCCCTCTGGCAGCGTATAAAAAGAAATATTTCATACCTAAACTAGCCGGATGCCCCACCTCTGAAGCCATGTCCTGAAGCAGAGACGCCACAAAAATGGTGTCAAGTTTCAGGGGGAGGTCCAGCACATCCCTGCCACCCTCAGCCAAGCCCGACATCATGCGGCCACGTGCCACCCACTCATACCTCCCTCCCCATAGGAAATCGAAAATTGTTCTCGCCAGGGGCCGTCTGATGGCGACCGGCAGAGGGAAAACAGAGTGGAGAGCATGTCCGCCTTGAGCACAAGCACTTTACCCAGAAGTGTCAGCTTCCTGGCATTCCACAATGCTAATCTGGACTTCACTCGCTGAAAACGCCCCTCCCAGTTGACGGTAGCACTATTCATTGGTTGGAATTGTACACCTAAGATCTGTATTGGCCCTTGACACACCGATAGTCCACCCGGAGCAACATCACGCCCCTTCCAACTCCCTTCACTGTACATTTGCCAATGTTGAGCCTAGCTCCTGAGACCCTTCAAAAATCCTCAAAACCTCCAAAGCTCTCACCACACACTCGTCACTGTCCAGCAACAATGTTGTGTCATCAGCGTACTGTGAAAGTTTCACCCGTAGGTCCCCTCTCCCTGGAACCAGGGTCACCCTCACACTGGCGTCTGCTCTGATGGCCTCTGCAGGGGAATGCAGGGGGGTGCTGAAGCCCTTCAACACCTTCAGCATCTGGGTGCAGCAGAACCGGGAACATCTGGGTGCAGCAGAACCTGGAACTGTCGACAACCGGTCCAGAAACCTAGTGGGTCCCGCACATATCGTGCAACAGAAACCACATCAGAAAAGCGACCGAAAAATTCCTTTAATGCCAAGTCTGTCATAAAAGGGTTGAACATATGGACAGAAATTATCCTAAAGTTAGGTCTGTCCATATTTACCACCTCACACAAATTCAACGGGTGCTTGTTTGCCAATCTAGCACACCTTGCAGTGACAGCCTGAAGAGTCTCAGCTGAAACAAATGAAACATCATACCCGGTTGCCTGCTGATGCCACTGAATACAAAAAACGTCCTCCACCGTCAGATTCAACTGGCCCTTGATGATTCTGGTGCAAAACAAATCCCTTGGCATCACTTCCCTGTCGCTGCTCCTCCACTGGAACCTCAAAGTCCTGCGCAGTCCCACCCGAGGAATTGTCCGGCCCTGGTTGGCAAACGCCATGTTAGAAAAAGAAGAAAAAACACAGCACGCGCTTCTCAATTGTACAAGTGACAAGAACAGATTTTTTTTTTTATTTATTTTTTTATTTTTTATTAGAAAAAATCAACAGTACAGTAACCATTATACTCCCAACACATGACTTGGCACTGTGTCCCCATTCGCATCCCCGCACCCCTGAAGTGAAACTGCCCATATGTCATGAAAGAAAAACAAACGACTCCAAAACAGAAAAACACAAGCAAAAGAAAGACACAATAAGAAAAACTGAAACATAACCTGTATCAGTGCACCATTATCTTTTATAGCAACCCAAAACCACCTTTCCACTTTTCTTTTGCAGCGTGATACCCCAACTTGTCCACATCCAACTTCATCCTTTCTGTCACCTCCCATTCGACCCCCTTAGCCACCCTCTCTGTAGTCCACTCCACTCCACTCCATTCCGTACGAGCTCCTGTCTTGCCAGCCATAGCCCCCTTTTGTATAGGCTCAGGAGCAACCACAAAATCCCCCACCCACTCCTAATGTGGGCTCCTACAAAACCCCTCTCCACCACCTGCCATGTCAGTGTAAGATCAGGCTTTGCCCTCCCCACCACCTTTTTTGCCTTAGCCCAGAGCTGTCTGGCAAAACTGCACTCCCACATAACATGGTACGCTGTCTCCCCAGCACCACACGATGGTCTCGGGCACAGAGGAGACCGGCCCAGACCGTGCCTGTGTATCTTGCCTCGCACCGGTAGCGTTCTGTGCAAGCAGGCCCAGTTCAGATCCTTCTGCCCATTACTCAGGCCTACTGCCTGAAGACCCACCCAAACTGATGACGGTACCCCCAACACCGGAGACGGGTTTACCTTCCCTCTAACCACCCTGTACAGGACCCTTTGCTGCTTCCATATGCCATCTTCCAGGGCCTTAGGGTGAGCCCTCAGCCACTTGGCAACCCAGGCATAGTGCCACGGTAGCTGCTCTGACCTCGGACTTACATTGGACCAGTTCAGTATCCCTCTGGCAGCGTATAAAAAGAAATATTTCATACCTAAACTAGCCGGATGCCCCACCTCTGAAGCCATGTCCTGAAGCAGAGACGCCACAAAAATGGTGTCAAGTTTCAGGGGGAGGTCCAGCACATCCCTGCCACCCTCAGCCAAGCCCGACATCATGCGGCCACGTGCCACCCACTCATACCTCCCTCCCCATAGGAAATCGAAAATTGTTCTCGCCAGGGGCCGTCTGATGGCGACCGGCAGAGGGAAAACATATGCCAGGTGGAGCACAGAGGAGAGCATGTCCGCCTTGAGCACAAGCACTTTACCCAGAAGTGTCAGCTTCCTGGCCTTCCACAATGCTAATCTGGACTTCAATGGCTGAAAACGCCCCTCCCAGTTGACGGTAGCACTATTCATTGGTTGGAATTGTACACCTAAGATCTTTATTGGCCCTTGACACACCGATAGTCCACCCGGAGCAACATCACGCCCCTTCCAACTCCCTTCACTGTACATTTGCCAATGTTGAGCCTAGCTCCTGAGACCCTTCCAAAATCCTCAAAACCTCCAAAGCTCTCACCACACACTCGTCACTTTCCAGCAACAATGTTGTGTCATCAGTGTACTGTGAAAGTTTCACCCGTAGGTCCCCTCCCCCTGGAACCAGGGTCACCCTCACACTGGCGTCTGCTCTGATGGCCTCTGCAGGGGAATGCAGGGGGGGTGCTGAAGCCCTTCCACACCTTCAACATCTGGGTGCAGCAGAACCGGGAACATCTGGGTGCAGCAGAACCTGGAACTGTCGACAACCAGTTCAGAAACCTAGTGGGTCCCGCACATATCGTGCAGCAGAAACCCCATCAGAAAAGCGACCGAAAAATTCCTTTAATGCCAAGTCTGTCATAAAAGGGTTGAACATATGGACAGAAATTATCCTAAAGTTAGGTCTGTCCATATTTACCACCTCACACAAATTCAACGGGTGCTTGTTTGCCAATCTAGCACACCTTGCAGTGACAGCCTGATGAGTCTCAGCTGAAACAAATGAAACATCATACCCGGTTGCCTGCTGATGCCACTGAATACAAAAAACGTCCTCCACCGTCAGATTCAACTGGCCCTTGATGATTCTGGTGCAAAACAAATCCCTTGGCATCACTTCCCTGTCGCTGCTCCTCCACTGGAACCTCAAAGTCCTGCGCAGTCCCACCCAAGGAATTGACCGGCCCTGGTTGGCAAACGCCATGTTAGAAAAAGAAGAAAAAACACAGCCCGCGCTTCTCAAATGTACAAGTGTCAAGAACAGATTTTTTTTTTTTTTTTTTTATATTTTATTAGAAAAAAATCAACAGTACAGTAACCATTATACTCCCAACACATGACTTGGCACTGTGTCCCCATTCGCATCCCCGCACCCCTGAAGTGAAACTGCCAATATCTCATGAAAGAAAAACAAACGACTCCAAAACAGAAAAACACAAGCAAAAGAAAGACACAATAAGAAAAACTGAAACATAACCTGTACCAGTGCACCATTATCTTTTATAGCAACCCAAAACCACCTTTCCACTTTTCTTTTGCAGCGTGATACCCCAACTTGTCCACATCCCACTTCATCCTTTCTGTCACCTCCCATTCGACCCCCTTAGCCACCCTCTCTGTACTCCACTCCACTCCACTTCACTCCGTACGAGCTCCTGTCTTGCCAGCCATAGCCCCCTTTTGTATAGGCTCAGGAGCAACCACAAAATCCCCCACCCACTCCTAATGTGGGCTCCTACAAAACCCCTCTCCACCACCTGCCATGTCAGTGTAAGATCAGGCTTTGCCCTCCCCACCACCTTTTTTGCCTTAGCCCAGAGCTGTCTGGTAAAACTGCACTCCCACATAACATGGTACGCTGTCTCCCCAGCACCACACGATGGTCTCGGGCACAGAGGAGACCGGCCCAGACCGTGCCTGTGTATCTTGTCTCGCACCGGTAGCGTTCTGTGCAAGCAGGCCCAGTTCAGATCCTTCAGCCCATTACTCAGGCCTACTGCCTGAACACCCACCCAAACTGATGACGGTACCCCCAACAACGGAGACGGGTTTACCTTCCCTCTAACCACCCTGTACAGGACCCTTTGCTGCTTCCATATGCCATCTTCCAGGGCCTCAGGGTGAGCCCTCAGCCACTTGGCAACCCAGGCATAGTGCCACGGTAGCTGCTCTGACCTCGGACTTACATTGGACCAGTTCAGTATCCCTCTGGCAGCGTATAAAAAGAAATATTTCATACCTAAACTAGCCGGATGCCCCACCTCTGAAGCCATGTCCTGAAGCAGAGACGCCACAAAAATGGTGTCAAGTTACAGGGGGAGGTCCGGCACATCCCTGCCACCCTCAGCCAAGCCCGACATCATGCGGCCACGTGCCACCCACTCATACCTCCCTCCCCATAGGAAATCGAAAATTGTTCTCGCCAGGGGCCGTCTGATGGCGACCGGCAGAGGGAAAACATATGCCAGGTGGAGCACAGAGGAGAGCATGTCCGCCTTGAGCACAAGCACTTTACCCAGAAGTGTCAGCTTCCTGGCCTTCCACAATGCTAATCTGGACTTCAATGGCTGAAAACGCCCCTCCCAGTTGACGGTAGCACTATTCATTGGTTGGAATTGTACACCTAAGATCTTTATTGGCCCTTGACACACCGATAGTCCACCCGGAGCAACATCACGCCCCTTCCAACTCCCTTCACTGTACATTTGCCAATGTTGAGCCTAGCTCCTGAGACCCTTCCAAAATCCTCAAAACCTCCAAAGCTCTCACCACACACTCGTCACTGTCCAGCAACAATGTTGTGTCATCAGTGTACTGTGAAAGTTTCACCTGTAGGTCCCCTCCCCCTGGAACCAGGGTCACCCTCACACTGGCGTCTGCTCTGATGGCCTCTGCAGGGGAATGCAGGGGGGGTGCTGAAGCCCTTCCACACCTTCAGCATCTGGGTGCAGCAGAACCGGGAACATTTGGGTGCAGCAGAACCTGGAACTGTCGACAACCAGTCCAGAAACCTAGTGGGTCCCGCACATATCGTGCAGCAGAAACCACATCAGAAAAGCGACCGAAAAATTCCTTTAATGCCAAGTCTGTCATAAAAGGGTTGAACATATGGACAGAAATTATCCTAAAGTTAGGTATGTCCATATTTACCACCTCACACAAATTCAACGGGTGCTTGTTTGCCAATCTAGCACACCTTGCAGTGACAGCCTGATGAGTCTCAGCTGAAACAAATGAAACATCATACCCGGTTGCCTGCTGATGCCACTGAATACAAAAAACGTCCTCCACCGTCAGATTCAACTGGCCCTTGATGATTCTGGTGCAAAACAAATCCCTTGGCATCACTTCCCTGTCGCTGCTCCTCCACTGGAACCTCAAAGTCCTGCGCAGTCCCACCCAAGGAATTGACCGGCCCTGGTTGGCAAACGCCATGTTAGAAAAAGAAGAAAAAACACAGCCCGCGCTTCTCAAATGTACAAGTGTCAAGAACAGATTTTTTTTTTTTTTTTTTTATATTTTATTAGAAAAACATCAACAGTACAGTAACCATTATACTCCCAACACATGACTTGGCACTGTGTCCCCTTTCGCATCCCCGCACCCCTGAAGTGAAACTGCCAATATCTCATGAAAGAAAAACAAACGACTCCAAAACAGAAAAACACAAGCAAAAGAAAGACACAATAAGAAAAACTGAAACATAACCTGTACCAGTGCACCATTATCTTTTATAGCAACCCAAAACCACTTTTCCACTTTTCTTTTGCAGCGTGATACCCCAACTTGTCCACATCCAACTTCATCCTTTCTGTCACCTCCCATTCGACCCCCTTAGCCACCCTCTCTGTAGTCCACTCCACTCCACTTCATTCCGTACGAGCTCCTGTCTTGCCAGCCATAGCCCCCTTTTGTATAGGCTCAGGAGCAACCACAAAATCCCCCACCCACTCCTAATGTGGGCTCCTACAAAACCCCTCTTCACCACCTGCCATGTCAGTGTAAGATCAGGCTTTGCCCTCCCCACCACCTTTTTTGCCTTAGCCCAGAGCTGTCTGGTAAAACTGCACTCCCACATAACATGGTACGCTGTCTCCCCAGCACCACACGATGGTCTCGGGCACAGAGGAGACCGGCCCAGACCGTGCCTGTGTATCTTGTCTCGCACCGGTAGCGTTCTGTGCAAGCAGGCCCAGTTCAGATCCTTCAGCCCATTAGTTTGGCCTACTGCCTGAACACCCACCGTAACTGATGACGGTACCCCCAACAACGGAGACGGGTTTACCTTCCCTCTAACCACCCTGTACAGGACCCTTTGCTGCTTCCATATGCCATCTTCCAGGGCCTTAGGGTGAGCCCTCAGCCACTTGGCAACCCAGGCATAGTGCCACGGTAGCTGCTCTGACCTCGGACTTACATTGGACCAGTTCAGTATCCCTCTGGCAGCGTAAAAAAAGAAATATTTCATACCTAAACTAGCCGGATGCCCCACCTCTGAAGCCTTGTCCTGAAGCAGAGACGCCACAAAAATGGTGTCAAGTTTTAGGGGGAGGTCCGGCACATCCCTGCCACCCTCAGCCAAGCCCGACATCATGCGGCCACGTGCCACCCACTCATACCTCCCTCCCCATAGGAAATCGAAAATTGTTCTCGCCAGGGACCGTCTGATGGCGACCGGCAGAGGGAAAACATATGCCAGGTGGAGCACAGAGGAGAGCATGTCCGCCTTGAGCACAAGCACTTTACCCAGAAGTGTCAGCTTCCTGGCCTTCCACAATGCTAATCTGGACTTCAATCGCTGAAAACGCCCCTCCCAGTTGACGGTAGCACTATTCATTGGTTGGAATTGTACACCTAAGATCTTTATTGGCCCTTGACACACCGATAGTCCACCCGGAGCAACATCACGCCCCTTCCAACTCCCTTCACTGTACATTTGCCAATGTTGAGCCTAGCTCCTGAGACCCTTCCAAAATCCTCAAAACCTCCAAAGCTCTCACCACACACTCGTCACTGTCCAGCAACAATGTTGTGTCATCAGTGTACTGTGAAAGTTTCACCCGTAGGTCCCCTCCCCCTGGAACCAGGGTCACCCTCACACTGGCGTCTGCTCTGATGGCCTCTGCAGGGGAATGCAGGGGGGGTGCTGAAGCCCTTCCACACCTTCAGCATCTGGGTGCAGCAGAACCGGGAACATCTGGGTGCAGCAGAACCTGGAACTGTCGACAACCAGTCCAGAAACCTAGTGGGTCCTGCACATATCGTGCAGCAGAAACCACATCAGAAAAGCGACCGAAAAATTCCTTTAATGCCAAGTCTGTCATAAAAGGGTTGAACATATGGACAGAAATTATCCTAAAGTTAGGTCTGTCCATATTTACCACCTCACACAAATTCAACGGGTGCTTGTTTGCCAATCTAGCACACCTTGCAGTGACAGCCTGATGAGTCTCAGCTGAAACAAATGAAACATCATACCCGGTTGCCTGCTGATGCCACTGAATACAAAAAACGTCCTCCACCGTCAGATTCAACTGGCCCTTGATGATTCTGGTGCAAAACAAATCCCTTGGCATCACTTCCCTGTCGCTGCTCCTCCACTGGAACCTCAAAGTCCTGCGCAGTCCCACCCAAGGAATTGACCGGCCCTGGTTGGCGCCATGTTAGAAAAAGAAGAAAAAACACAGCGCGCGCTTCTCAATTGTACAAGTGACAAGAACAGATTTTTTTTTTTTTTTTTTTTTATATTTTATTAGAAAAAATCAACAGTACAGTAACCATTATACTCCCAACACATGACTTGGCACTGTGTCCCCATTCGCATCCCCGCACCCCTGAAGTGAAACTGCCCATATGTCATGAAAGAAAAACAAACGACTCCAAAACAGAAAAACACAAGCAAAAGAAAGACACAATAAGAAAAACTGAAACATAACCTGTACCAGTGCACCATTATCTTTTATAGCAACCGAAAACCACCTTTCCACTTTTCTTTTGCAGCGTGATACCCCAACTTGTCCACATCCAACTTCATCTTTTCTGTCACCTCCCATTCGACCCCCTTAGCCACCCTCTCTGTAGTCCACTCCACTCCACTCCATTCCGTACGAGCTCCTGTCTTGCCAGCCATAGCCCCCTTTTGTATAGGCTCAGGAGCAACCACAAAATCCCCCACCCACTCCTAATGTGGGCTCCTACAAAACCCCTCTCCACCACCTGCCATGTCAGTGTAAGATCAGGCTTTGCCCTCCCCACCACCTTTTTTGCCTTAGCCCAGAGCTGTCTGGCAAAACTGCACTCCCACATAACATGGTACGCTGTCTCCCCAGCACCACACGATGGTCTCGGGCACAGAGGAGACCGGCCCAGACCGTGCCTGTGTATCTTGCCTCGCACCGGTAGCGTTCTGTGCAAGCAGGCCCAGTTCAGATCCTTCTGCCCATTACTCAGGCCTACTGCCTGAAGACCCACCCAAACTGATGACGGTACCCCCAACACCGGAGACGGGTTTACCTTCCCTCTAACCACCCTGTACAGGACCCTTTGCTGCTTCCATATGCCATCTTCCAGGGCCTTAGGGTGAGCCCTCAGCCACTTGGCAACCCAGGCATAGTGCCACGGTAGCTGCTCTGACCTCGGACTTACATTGGACCAGTTCAGTATCCCTCTGGCAGCGTATAAAAAGAAATATTTCATACCTAAACTAGCCGGATGCCCCACCTCTGAAGCCATGTCCTGAAGCAGAGACGCCACAAAAATGGTGTCAAGTTTCAGGGGGAGGTCCAGCACATCCCTGCCACCCTCAGCCAAGCCCGACATCATGCGGCCACGTGCCACCCACTCATACCTCCCTCCCCATAGGAAATCGAAAATTGTTCTCGCCAGGGGCCGTCTGATGGCGACCGGCAGAGGGAAAACAGAGTGGAGAGCATGTCCGCCTTGAGCACAAGCACTTTACCCAGAAGTGTCAGCTTCCTGGCATTCCACAATGCTAATCTGGACTTCACTCGCTGAAAACGCCCCTCCCAGTTGACGGTAGCACTATTCATTGGTTGGAATTGTACACCTAAGATCTGTATTGGCCCTTGACACACCGATAGTCCACCCGGAGCAACATCACGCCCCTTCCAACTCCCTTCACTGTACATTTGCCAATGTTGAGCCTAGCTCCTGAGACCCTTCAAAAATCCTCAAAACCTCCAAAGCTCTCACCACACACTCGTCACTGTCCAGCAACAATGTTGTGTCATCAGCGTACTGTGAAAGTTTCACCCGTAGGTCCCCTCTCCCTGGAACCAGGGTCACCCTCACACTGGCGTCTGCTCTGATGGCCTCTGCAGGGGAATGCAGGGGGGTGCTGAAGCCCTTCAACACCTTCAGCATCTGGGTGCAGCAGAACCGGGAACATCTGGGTGCAGCAGAACCTGGAACTGTCGACAACCGGTCCAGAAACCTAGTGGGTCCCGCACATATCGTGCAACAGAAACCACATCAGAAAAGCGACCGAAAAATTCCTTTAATGCCAAGTCTGTCATAAAAGGGTTGAACATATGGACAGAAATTATCCTAAAGTTAGGTCTGTCCATATTTACCACCTCACACAAATTCAACGGGTGCTTGTTTGCCAATCTAGCACACCTTGCAGTGACAGCCTGAAGAGTCTCAGCTGAAACAAATGAAACATCATACCCGGTTGCCTGCTGATGCCACTGAATACAAAAAACGTCCTCCACCGTCAGATTCAACTGGCCCTTGATGATTCTGGTGCAAAACAAATCCCTTGGCATCACTTCCCTGTCGCTGCTCCTCCACTGGAACCTCAAAGTCCTGCGCAGTCCCACCCGAGGAATTGTCCGGCCCTGGTTGGCAAACGCCATGTTAGAAAAAGAAGAAAAAACACAGCACGCGCTTCTCAATTGTACAAGTGACAAGAACAGATTTTTTTTTTATTTATTTTTTTATTTTTTATTAGAAAAAATCAACAGTACAGTAACCATTATACTCCCAACACATGACTTGGCACTGTGTCCCCATTCGCATCCCCGCACCCCTGAAGTGAAACTGCCCATATGTCATGAAAGAAAAACAAACGACTCCAAAACAGAAAAACACAAGCAAAAGAAAGACACAATAAGAAAAACTGAAACATAACCTGTATCAGTGCACCATTATCTTTTATAGCAACCCAAAACCACCTTTCCACTTTTCTTTTGCAGCGTGATACCCCAACTTGTCCACATCCAACTTCATCCTTTCTGTCACCTCCCATTCGACCCCCTTAGCCACCCTCTCTGTAGTCCACTCCACTCCACTCCATTCCGTACGAGCTCCTGTCTTGCCAGCCATAGCCCCCTTTTGTATAGGCTCAGGAGCAACCACAAAATCCCCCACCCACTCCTAATGTGGGCTCCTACAAAACCCCTCTCCACCACCTGCCATGTCAGTGTAAGATCAGGCTTTGCCCTCCCCACCACCTTTTTTGCCTTAGCCCAGAGCTGTCTGGCAAAACTGCACTCCCACATAACATGGTACGCTGTCTCCCCAGCACCACACGATGGTCTCGGGCACAGAGGAGACCGGCCCAGACCGTGCCTGTGTATCTTGCCTCGCACCGGTAGCGTTCTGTGCAAGCAGGCCCAGTTCAGATCCTTCTGCCCATTACTCAGGCCTACTGCCTGAAGACCCACCCAAACTGATGACGGTACCCCCAACACCGGAGACGGGTTTACCTTCCCTCTAACCACCCTGTACAGGACCCTTTGCTGCTTCCATATGCCATCTTCCAGGGCCTTAGGGTGAGCCCTCAGCCACTTGGCAACCCAGGCATAGTGCCACGGTAGCTGCTCTGACCTCGGACTTACATTGGACCAGTTCAGTATCCCTCTGGCAGCGTATAAAAAGAAATATTTCATACCTAAACTAGCCGGATGCCCCACCTCTGAAGCCATGTCCTGAAGCAGAGACGCCACAAAAATGGTGTCAAGTTTCAGGGGGAGGTCCAGCACATCCCTGCCACCCTCAGCCAAGCCCGACATCATGCGGCCACGTGCCACCCACTCATACCTCCCTCCCCATAGGAAATCGAAAATTGTTCTCGCCAGGGGCCGTCTGATGGCGACCGGCAGAGGGAAAACATATGCCAGGTGGAGCACAGAGGAGAGCATGTCCGCCTTGAGCACAAGCACTTTACCCAGAAGTGTCAGCTTCCTGGCCTTCCACAATGCTAATCTGGACTTCAATCGCTGAAAACGCCCCTCCCAGTTGACGGTAGCACTATTCATTGGTTGGAATTGTACACCTAAGATCTTTATTGGCCCTTGACACACCGATAGTCCACCCGGAGCAACATCACGCCCCTTCCAACTCCCTTCACTGTACATTTGCCAATGTTGAGCCTAGCTCCTGAGACCCTTCCAAAATCCTCAAAACCTCCAAAGCTCTCACCACACACTCGTCACTTTCCAGCAACAATGTTGTGTCATCAGTGTACTGTGAAAGTTTCACCCGTAGGTCCCCTCCCCCTGGAACCAGGGTCACCCTCACACTGGCGTCTGCTCTGATGGCCTCTGCAGGGGAATGCAGGGGGGGTGCTGAAGCCCTTCCACACCTTCAACATCTGGGTGCAGCAGAACCGGGAACATCTGGGTGCAGCAGAACCTGGAACTGTCGACAACCAGTTCAGAAACCTAGTGGGTCCCGCACATATCGTGCAGCAGAAACCACATCAGAAAAGCGACCGAAAAATTCCTTTAATGCCAAGTCTGTCATAAAAGGGTTGAACATATGGACAGAAATTATCCTAAAGTTAGGTCTGTCCATATTTACCACCTCACACAAATTCAACGGGTGCTTGTTTGCCAATCTAGCACACCTTGCAGTGACAGCCTGATGAGTCTCAGCTGAAACAAATGAAACATCATACCCGGTTGCCTGCTGATGCCACTGAATACAAAAAACGTCCTCCACCGTCAGATTCAACTGGCCCTTGATGATTCTGGTGCAAAACAAATCCCTTGGCATCACTTCCCTGTCGCTGCTCCTCCACTGGAACCTCAAAGTCCTGCGCAGTCCCACCCAAAGAATTGACCGGCCCTGGTTGGCAAACGCCATGTTAGAAAAAGAAGAAAAAACACAGCCCGCGCTTCTCAAATGTACAAGTGTCAAGAACAGATTTTTTTTTTTTTTTTTTTTATATTTTATTAGAAAAAAATCAACAGTACAGTAACCATTATACTCCCAACACATGACTTGGCACTGTGTCCCCATTCGCATCCCCGCACCCCTGAAGTGAAACTGCCAATATCTCATGAAAGAAAAACAAACGACTCCAAAACAGAAAAACACAAGCAAAAGAAAGACACAATAAGAAAAACTGAAACATAACCTGTACCAGTGCACCATTATCTTTTATAGCAACCCAAAACCACCTTTCCACTTTTCTTTTGCAGCGTGATACCCCAACTTGTCCACATCCAACTTCATCCTTTCTGTCACCTCCCATTCGACCCCCTTAGCCACCCTCTCTGTAGTCCACTCCACTCCACTTCATTCCGTACGAGCTCCTGTCTTGCCAGCCATAGCCCCCTTTTGTATAGGCTCAGGAGCAACCACAAAATCCCCCACCCACTCCTAATGTGGGCTCCTACAAAACCCCTCTCCACCACCTGCCATGTCAGTGTAAGATCAGGCTTTGCCCTCCCCACCACCTTTTTTGCCTTAGCCCAGAGCTGTCTGGTAAAACTGCACTCCCACATAACATGGTACGCTGTCTCCCCAGCACCACACGATGGTCTCGGGCACAGAGGAGACCGGCCCAGACCGTGCCTGTGTATCTTGTCTCGCACCGGTAGCGTTCTGTGCAAGCAGGCCCAGTTCAGATCCTTCAGCCCATTAGTTTGGCCTACTGCCTGAACACCCACCGTAACTGATGACGGTACCCCCAACAACGGAGACGGGTTTACCTTCCCTCTAACCACCCTGTACAGGACCCTTTGCTGCTTCCATATGCCATCTTCCAGGGCCTTAGGGTGAGCCCTCAGCCACTTGGCAACCCAGGCATAGTGCCACGGTAGCTGCTCTGACCTCGGACCTACATTGGACCAGTTTAGTATCCCTCTGGCAGCGTATAAAAAGAAATATTTCATACCTAAACTAGCCGGATGCCCCACCTCTGAAGCCATGTCCTGAAGCAGAGACGCCACAAAAATGGTGTCAAGTTTCAGGGGGAGGTCCGGCACATCCCTGCCACCCTCAGCCAAGCCCGACATCATGCGGCCACGTGCCACCCACTCATACCTCCCTCCCCATAGGAAATTGAAAATTGTTCTCGCCAGGGGCCGTCTGATGGCGACCGGCAGAGGGAAAACAGAGTGGAGAGCATGACCGCCTTGAGCACAAGCACTTTACCCAGAAGTGTCAGCTTCCTGGCCTTCCACAATGCTAATCTGGACTTCAATCGCTGAAAACGCCCCTCCCAGTTGACGGTAGCACTATTCATTGGTTGGAATTGTACACCTAAGATCTTTATTGGCCCTTGACACACCGATAGTCCACCCGGAGCAACATCACGCCCCTTCCAACTCCCTTCACTGTACATTTGCCAATGTTGAGCCTAGCTCCTGAGACCCTTCCAAAATCCTCAAAACCTCCAAAGCTCTCACCACACACTCGTCACTGTCCAGCAACAATGTTGTGTCATCAGTGTACTGTGAAAGTTTCACCCGTAGGTCCCCTCCCCCTGGAACCAGGGTCACCCTCACACTGGCGTCTGCTCTGATGGCCTCTGCAGGGGAATGCAGGGGGGGTGCTGAAGCCCTTCCACACCTTCAACATCTGGGTGCAGCAGAACCGGGAACATCTGGGTGCAGCAGAACCTGGAACTGTCGACAACCAGTTCAGAAACCTAGTGGGTCCCGCACATATCGTGCAGCAGAAACCACAACAGAAAAGCGACCGAAAAATTCCTTTAATGCCAAGTCTGTCATAAAAGGGTTGAACATATGGACAGAAATTATCCTAAAGTTAGGTCTGTCCATATTTACCACCTCACACAAATTCAACGGGTGCTTGTTTGCCAATCTAGCACACCTTGCAGTGACAGCCTGATGAGTCTCAGCTGAAACAAATGAAACATCATACCCGGTTGCCTGCTGATGCCACTGAATACAAAAAACGTCCTCCACCGTCAGATTCAACCGGCCCTTGATGATTCTGGTGCAAAACAAATCCCTTGGCATCACTTCCCTGTCGCTGCTCCTCCACTGGAACCTCAAAGTCCTGCGCAGTCCCACCCAAGGAATTGACCGGCCCTGGTTGGCAAACGCCATGTTAGAAAAAGAAGAAAAAACACAGCCCGCGCTTCTCAAATGTACAAGTGTCAAGAACAGATTTTTTTTTTTTTTTTTTTTATATTTTATTAGAAAAAAATCAACAGTACAGTAACCATTATACTCCCAACACATGACTTGGCACTGTGTCCCCATTCGCATCCCCGCACCCCTGAAGTGAAACTGCCAATATCTCATGAAAGAAAAACAAACGACTCCAAAACAGAAAAACACAAGCAAAAGAAAGACACAATAAGAAAAACTGAAACATAACCTGTACCAGTGCACCTTTATCTTTTATAGCAACCCAAAACCACCTTTCCACTTTTCTTTTGCAGCGTGATACCCCAACTTGTCCACATCCAACTTCATCCTTTCTGTCACCTCCCATTCGACCCCCTTAGCCACCCTCTCTGTACTCCACTCCACTCCACTTCATTCCGTACGAGCTCCTGTCTTGCCAGCCATAGCCCCCTTTTGTATAGGCTCAGGAGCAACCACAAAATCCCCCACCCACTCCTAATGTGGGCTCCTACAAAACCCCTCTCCACAACCTGCCATGACAGTGTAAGATCAGGCTTTGCCCTCCCCACCAACTTTTTTGCCTTAGCCCAGAGCTGTCTGGTAAAACTGCACTCCCACATAACATGGTACGCTGTCTCCCCAGAACCACACGATGGTCTCGGGCACAGAGGAGACCGGCCCAGACCGTGCCTGTGTATCTTGCCTCGCACCGGTAGCGTTCTGTGCAAGCAGGCCCAGTTCAGATCCTTCTGCCCATTACTCAGGCCTACTGCCTGAACACCCACCCAAACTGATGACGGTACCCCCAACAACGGAGACGGGTTTACCTTCCCTCTAACCACCCTGTACAGGACCCTTTGCTGCTTCCATATGCCATCTTCCAGGGCCTCAGGGTGAGCCCTCAGCCACTTGGCAACCCAGGCATAGTGCCACGGTAGCTGCTCTGACCTCGGACTTACATTGGACCAGTTCAGTATCCCTCTGGCAGCGTATAAAAAGAAATATTTCATACCTAAACTAGCCGGATGCCCCACCTCTGAAGCCATGTCCTGAAGCAGAGACGCCACAAAAATGGTGTCAAGTTTCAGGGGGAGGTCCGGCACATCCCTGCCACCCTCAGCCAAGCCCGACATCATGCGGCCACGTGCCACCCACTCATACCTCCCTCCCCATAGGAAATCGAAAATTGTTCTCGCCAGGGGCCGTCTGATGGCGACCGGCAGAGGGAAAACATATGCCAGGTGGAGCACAGAGGAGAGCATGTCCGCCTTGAGCACAAGCACTTTACCCAGAAGTGTCAGCTTCCTGGCCTTCCACAATGCTAATCTGGACTTCAATGGCTGAAAACGCCCCTCCCAGTTGACGGTAGCACTATTCATTGGTTGGAATTGTACACCTAAGATCTTTATTGGCCCTTGACACACCGATAGTCCACCCGGAGCAACATCACGCCCCTTCCAACTCCCTTCACTGTACATTTGCCAATGTTGAGCCTAGCTCCTGAGACCCTTCCAAAATCCTCAAAACCTCCAAAGCTCTCACCACACACTCGTCACTGTCCAGCAACAATGTTGTGTCATCAGTGTACTGTGAAAGTTTCACCCGTAGGTCCCCTCCCCCTGGAACCAGGGTCACCCTCACACTGGCGTCTGCTCTGATGGCCTCTGCAGGGGAATGCAGGGGGGGTGCTGAAGCCCTTCCACACCTTCAGCATCTGGGTGCAGCAGAACCGGGAACATCTGGGTGCAGCAGAACCTGGAACTGTCGACAACCAGTCCAGAAACCTAGTGGGTCCCGCACATATCGTGCAGCAGAAACCACATCAGAAAAGCGACCGAAAAATTCCTTTAATGCCAAGTCTGTCATAAAAGGGTTGAACATATGGACAGAAATTATCCTAAAGTTAGGTCTGTCCATATTTACCACCTCACACAAATTCAACGGGTGCTTGTTTGCCAATCTAGCACACCTTGCAGTGACAGCCTGATGAGTCTCAGCTGAAACAAATGAAACATCATACCCGGTTGCCTGCTGATGCCACTGAATACAAAAAACGTCCTCCACCGTCAGATTCAACTGGCCCTTGATGATTCTGGTGCAAAACAAATCCCTTGGCATCACTTCCCTGTCGCTGCTCCTCCACTGGAACCTCAAAGTCCTGCGCAGTCCCACCCAAGGAATTGACCGGCCCTGGTTGGCAAACGCCATGTTAGAAAAAGAAGAAAAAACACAGCCCGCGCTTCTCAAATGTACAAGTGTCAAGAACAGATTTTTTTTTTTATTTTTATATTTTATTAGAAAAAATCAACAGTACAGTAACCATTATACTCCCAACACATGACTTGGCACTGTGTCCCCATTCGCTTCCCCGCACCCCTGAAGTGAAACTGCCAATATCTCATGAAAGAAAAACAAACGACTCCAAAACAGAAAAACACAAGCAAAAGAAAGACACAATAAGAAAAACTGAAACATAACCTGTACCAATGCACCATTATCTTTTATAGCAACCCAAAACCACCTTTCCACTTTTCTTTTGCAGCGTGATACCCCAACTTGTCCACATCCAACTTCATCCTTTCTGTCACCTCCCATTCGACCCCCTTAGCCACCCTCTCTGTACTCCACTCCACTCCACTTCATTCCGTACGAGCTCCTGTCTTGCCAGCCATAGCCCCCTTTTGTATAGGCTCAGGAGCAACCACAAAATCCCCCACCCACTCCTAATGTGGGCTCCTACAAAACCCCTCTCCACAACCTGCCATGACAGTGTAAGATCAGGCTTTGCCCTCCCCACCAACTTTTTTGCCTTAGCCCAGAGCTGTCTGGTAAAACTGCACTCCCACATAACATGGTACGCTGTCTCCCCAGAACCACACGATGGTCTCGGGCACAGAGGAGACCGGCCCAGACCGTGCCTGTGTATCTTGCCTCGCACCGGTAGCGTTCTGTGCAAGCAGGCCCAGTTCAGATCCTTCTGCCCATTACTCAGGCCTACTGCCTGAACACCCACCCAAACTGATGACGGTACCCCCAACAACGGAGACGGGTTTACCTTCCCTCTAACCACCCTGTACAGGACCCTTTGCTGCTTCCATATGCCATCTTCCAGGGCCTCAGGGTGAGCCCTCAGCCACTTGGCAACCCAGGCATAGTGCCACGGTAGCTGCTCTGACCTCGGACTTACATTGGACCAGTTCAGTATCCCTCTGGCAGCGTATAAAAAGAAATATTTCATACCTAAACTAGCCGGATGCCCCACCTCTGAAGCCATGTCCTGAAGCAGAGACGCCACAAAAATGGTGTCAAGTTTCAGGGGGAGGTCCGGCACATCCCTGCCACCCTCAGCCAAGCCCGACATCATGCGGCCACGTGCCACCCACTCATACCTCCCTCCCCATAGGAAATCGAAAATTGTTCTCGCCAGGGGCCGTCTGATGGCGACCGGCAGAGGGAAAACATATGCCAGGTGGAGCACAGAGGAGAGCATGTCCGCCTTGAGCACAAGCACTTTACCCAGAAGTGTCAGCTTCCTGGCCTTCCACAATGCTAATCTGGACTTCACTCGCTGAAAACGCCCCTCCCAGTTGACGGTAGCACTATTCATTGGTTGGAATTGTACACCTAAGATCTGTATTGGCCCTTGACACACCGATAGTCCACCCGCAGCAACATCACGCCCCTTCCAACTCCCTTCACTGTACATTTGCCAATGTTGAGCCTAGCTCCTGAGACCCTTCAAAAATCCTCAAAACCTCCAAAGCTCTCACCACACACTCGTCACTGTCCAGCAACAATGTTGTGTCATCAGTGTACTGTGAAAGTTTCACCCGTAGGTCCCCTCCCCCTGGAACCAGGGTCACCCTCACACTGGCGTCTGCTCTGATGGCCTCTGCAGGGGAATGCAGGGGGGGTGCTGAAGCCCTTCCACACCTTCAGCATCTGGGTGCAGCAGAACCGGGAACATCTGGGTGCAGCAGAACCTGGAACTGTCGACAACCAGTCCAGAAACCTAGTGGGTCCCGCACATATCGTGCAGCAGAAACCACATCAGAAAAGCGACCGAAAAATTCCTTTAATGCCAAGTCTGTCATAAAAGGGTTGAACATATGGACAGAAATTATCCTAAAGTTAGGTCTGTCCATATTTACCACCTCACACAAATTCAACGGGTGCTTGTTTGCCAATCTAGCACACCTTGCAGTGACAGCCTGATGAGTCTCAGCTGAAACAAATGAAACATCATACCCGGTTGCCTGCTGATGCCACTGAATACAAAAAACGTCCTCCACCGTCAGATTCAACTGGCCCTTGATGATTCTGGTGCAAAACAAATCCCTTGGCATCACTTCCCTGTCGCTGCTCCTCCACTGGAACCTCAAAGTCCTGCGCAGTCCCACCCAAGGAATTGACCGGCCCTGGTTGGCAAACGCCATGTTAGAAAAAGAAGAAAAAACACAGCCCGCGCTTCTCAAATGTACAAGTGTCAAGAACAGATTTTTTTTTTTTTTTTTATATTTTATTAGAAAAAAATCAACAGTACAGTAACCATTATACTCCCAACACATGACTTGGCACTGTGTCCCCATTCGCATCCCCGCACCCCTGAAGTGAAACTGCCAATATCTCATGAAAGAAAAACAAACGACTCCAAAACAGAAAAACACAAGCAAAAGAAAGACACAATAAGAAAAACTGAAACATAACCTGTACCAGTGCACCATTATCTTTTATAGCAACCCAAAACCACCTTTCCACTTTTCTTTTGCAGCGTGATACCCCAACTTGTCCACATCCAACTTCATCCTTTCTGTCACCTCCCATTCGACCCCCTTAGCCACCCTCTCTGTAGTCCACTCCACTCCACTTCATTCCGTACGAGCTCCTGTCTTGCCAGCCATAGCCCCCTTTTGTATAGGCTCAGGAGCAACCACAAAATCCCCCACCCACTCCTAATGTGGGCTCCTACAAAACCCCTCTTCACCACCTGCCATGTCAGTGTAAGATCAGGCTTTGCCCTCCCCACCACCTTTTTTGCCTTAGCCCAGAGCTGTCTGGTAAAACTGCACTCCCACATAACATGGTACGCTGTCTCCCCAGCACCACACGATGGTCTCGGGCACAGAGGAGACCGGCCCAGACCGTGCCTGTGTATCTTGTCTCGCACCGGTAGCGTTCTGTGCAAGCAGGCCCAGTTCAGATCCTTCAGCCCATTAGTTTGGCCTACTGCCTGAACACCCACCGTAACTGATGACGGTACCCCCAACAACGGAGACGGGTTTACCTTCCCTCTAACCACCCTGTACAGGACCCTTTGCTGCTTCCATATGCCATCTTCCAGGGCCTTAGGGTGAGCCCTCAGCCACTTGGCAACCCAGGCATAGTGCCACGGTAGCTGCTCTGACCTCGGACTTACATTGGACCAGTTCAGTATCCCTCTGGCAGCGTAAAAAAAGAAATATTTCATACCTAAACTAGCCGGATGCCCCACCTCTGAAGCCTTGTCCTGAAGCAGAGACGCCACAAAAATGGTGTCAAGTTTTAGGGGGAGGTCCGGCACATCCCTGCCACCCTCAGCCAAGCCCGACATCATGCGGCCACGTGCCACCCACTCATACCTCCCTCCCCATAGGAAATCGAAAATTGTTCTCGCCAGGGACCGTCTGATGGCGACCGGCAGAGGGAAAACATATGCCAGGTGGAGCACAGAGGAGAGCATGTCCGCCTTGAGCACAAGCACTTTACCCAGAAGTGTCAGCTTCCTGGCCTTCCACAATGCTAATCTGGACTTCAATCGCTGAAAACGCCCCTCCCAGTTGACGGTAGCACTATTCATTGGTTGGAATTGTACACCTAAGATCTTTATTGGCCCTTGACACACCGATAGTCCACCCGGAGCAACATCACGCCCCTTCCAACTCCCTTCACTGTACATTTGCCAATGTTGAGCCTAGCTCCTGAGACCCTTCCAAAATCCTCAAAACCTCCAAAGCTCTCACCACACACTCGTCACTGTCCAGCAACAATGTTGTGTCATCAGTGTACTGTGAAAGTTTCACCCGTAGGTCCCCTCCCCCTGGAACCAGGGTCACCCTCACACTGGCGTCTGCTCTGATGGCCTCTGCAGGGGAATGCAGGGGGGGTGCTGAAGCCCTTCCACACCTTCAACATCTGGGTGCAGCAGATCCGGGAACATCTGGGTGCAGCAGAACCTGGAACTGTCGACAACCAGTCCAGAAACCTAGTGGGTCCCGCACATATCGTGCAGCAGAAACCACATCAGAAAAGCGACCGAAAAATTCCTTTAATGCCAAGTCTGTCATAAAAGGGTTGAACATATGGACAGAAATTATCCTAAAGTTAGGTCTGTCCATATTTACCACCTCACACAAATTCAACGGGTGCTTGTTTGCCAATCTAGCACACCTTGCAGTGACAGCCTGATGAGTCTCAGCTGAAACAAATGAAACATCATACCCGGTTGCCTGCTGATGCCACTGAATACAAAAAACGTCCTCCACCGTCAGATTCAACTGGCCCTTGATGATTCTGGTGCAAAACAAATCCCTTGGCATCACTTCCCTGTCGCTGCTCCTCCACTGGAACCTCAAAGTCCTGCGCAGTCCCACCCAAGGAATTGACCGGCCCTGGTTGGCAAACGCCATGTTAGAAAAAGAAGAAAAAACACAGCGCGCGCTTCTCAAATGTACAAGTGTCAAGAACAGATTTTTTTTTTTATTTTTATATTTTATTAGAAAAAATCAACAGTACAGTAACCATTATACTCCCAACACATGACTTGGCACTGTGTCCCCATTCGCATCCCCGCACCCCTGAAGTGAAACTGCCAATATCTCATGAAAGAAAAACAAACGACTCCAAAACAGAAAAACACAAGCAAAAGAAAGACACAATAAGAAAAACTGAAACATAACCTGTACCAGTGCACCATTATCTTTTATAGCAACCCAAAACCACCTTTCCACTTTTCTTTTGCAGCGTGATACCCCAACTTGTCCACATCCAACTTCATCCTTTCTGTCACCTCCCATTCGACCCCCTTAGCCACCCTCTCTGTACTCCACTCCACTCCACTTCATTCCGTACGAGCTCCTGTCTTGCCAGCCATAGCCCCCTTTTGTATAGGCTCAGGAGCAACCACAAAATCCCCCACCCACTCCTAATGTGGGCTCCTACAAAACCCCTCTTCACCACCTGCCATGTCAGTGTAAGATCAGGCTTTGCCCTCCCCACCACCTTTTTTGCCTTAGCCCAGAGCTGTCTGGTAAAACTGCACTCCCACATAACATGGTACGCTGTCTCCCCAGCACCACACGATGGTCTCGGGCACAGAGGAGACCGGCCCAGACCGTGCCTGTGTATCTTGTCTCGCACCGGTAGCGTTCTGTGCAAGCAGGCCCAGTTCAGATCCTTCAGCCCATTAGTTTGGCCTACTGCCTGAACACCCACCGTAACTGATGACGGTACCCCCAACAACGGAGACGGGTTTACCTTCCCTCTAACCACCCTGTACAGGACCCTTTGCTGCTTCCATATGCCATCTTCCAGGGCCTTAGGGTGAGCCCTCAGCCACTTGGCAACCCAGGCATAGTGCCACGGTAGCTGCTCTGACCTCGGACCTACATTGGACCAGTTTAGTACCCTCTGGCAGCGTATAAAAAGAAATATTTCATACCTAAACTAGCCGGATGCCCCACCTCTGAAGCCTTGTCCTGAAGCAGAGACGCCACAAAAATGGTGTCAAGTTTTAGGGGGAGGTCCGGCACATCCCTGCCACCCTCAGCCAAGCCCGACATCATGCGGCCACGTGCCACCCACTCATACCTCCCTCCCCATAGGAAATCGAAAATTGTTCTCGCCAGGGGCCGTCTGATGGCGACCGGCAGAGGGAAAACATATGCCAGGTGGAGCACAGAGGAGAGCATGTCCGCCTTGAGCACAAGCACTTTACCCAGAAGTGTCAGCTTCCTGGCCTTCCACAATGCTAATCTGGACTTCAATCGCTGAAAACGCCCCTCCCAGTTGACGGTAGCACTATTCATTGGTTGGAATTGTACACCTAAGATCTTTATTGGCCCTTGACACACCGATAGTCCACCCGGAGCAACATCACGCCCCTTCCAACTCCCTTCACTGTACATTTGCCAATGTTGAGCCTAGCTCCTGAGACCCTTCCAAAATCCTCAAAACCTCCAAAGCTCTCACCACACACTCGTCACTGTCCAGCAACAATGTTGTGTCATCAGTGTACTGTGAAAGTTTCACCCGTAGGTCCCCTCCCCCTGGAACCAGGGTCACCCTCACACTGGCGTCTGCTCTGATGGCCTCTGCAGGGGAATGCAGGGGGGGTGCTGAAGCCCTTCCACACCTTCAACATCTGGGTGCAGCAGATCCGGGAACATCTGGGTGCAGCAGAACCTGGAACTGTCGACAACCAGTCCAGAAACCTAGTGGGTCCCGCACATATCGTGCAGCAGAAACCACATCAGAAAAGCGACCGAAAAATTCCTTTAATGCCAAGTCTGTCATAAAAGGGTTGAACATATGGACAGAAATTATCCTAAACCTAGGTCTGTCCATATTTACCACCTCACACAAATTCAACGGGTGCTTGTTTGCCAATCTAGCACACCTTGCAGTGACAGCCTGATGAGTCTCAGCTGAAACAAATGAAACATCATACCCGGTTGCCTGCTGATGCCACTGAATACAAAAAACGTCCTCCACCGTCAGATTCAACTGGCCCTTGATGATTCTGGTGCAAAACAAATCCCTTGGCATCACTTCCCTGTCGCTGCTCCTCCACTGGAACCTCAAAGTCCTGCGCAGTCCCACCCAAGGAATTGACCGGCCCTGGTTGGCAAACGCCATGTTAGAAAAAGAAGAAAAAACACAGCGCGCGCTTCTCAAATGTACAAGTGTCAAGAACAGATTTTTTTTTTTTTTTTTATATTTTATTAGAAAAAATCAACAGTACAGTAACCATTATACTCCCAACACATGACTTGGCACTGTGTCCCCATTCGCATCCCCGCACCCCTGAAGTGAAACTGCCAATATCTCATGAAAGAAAAACAAACGACTCCAAAACAGAAAAACACAAGCAAAAGAAAGACACAATAAGAAAAACTGAAACATAACCTGTACCAGTGCACCATTATCTTTTATAGCAACCCAAAACCACCTTTCCACTTTTCTTTTGCAGCGTGATACCCCAACTTGTCCACATCCAACTTCATCCTTTCTGTCACCTCCCATTCGACCCCCTTAGCCACCCTCTCTGTAGTCCACTCCACTCCACTTCATTCCGTACAAGCTCCTGTCTTGCCAGCCATAGCCCCTTTTTGTATAGGCTCAGGAGCAACCACAAAATCCCCCACCCACTCCTAATGTGGGCTCCTACAAAACCCCTCTTCACCACATGCCATGTCAGTGTAGGATCAGGCTTTGCCCTCCCCACCACCTTTTTTGCCTTAGCCCAGAGCTGTCTGGTAAAACTGCACTCCCACATAACATGGTACGCTGTCTCCCCAGCACCACACGATGGTCTCGGGCACAGAGGAGACCGGCCCAGACCGTGCCTGTGTATCTTGTCTCGCACCGGTAGCGTTCTGTGCAAGCAGGCCCAGTTCAGATCCTTCAGCCCATTAGTTTGGCCTACTGCCTGAACACCAACCGTAACTGATGACGGTACCCCCAACAACGGAGACGGGTTTACCTTCCCTCTAACCACCCTGTACAGGACCCTTTGCTGCTTCCATATGCCATCTTCCAGGGCCTTAGGGTGAGCCCTCAGCCACTTGGCAACCCAGGCATAGTGCCACGGTAGCTGCTTTGACCTCGGACCTACATTGGACCAGTTTAGTACCCTCTGGCAGCGTATAAAAAGAAATATTTCATACCTAAACTAGCCGGATGCCCCACCTCTGAAGCCATGTCCTGAAGCAGAGACGCCACAAAAACGGTGTCAAGTTTCAGGGGGAGGTCCGGCACATCCCTGCCACCCTCAGCCAAGCCCGACATCATGCGGCCAAGTGCCACCCACTCATACCTCCCTCCCCATAGGAAATTGAAAATTGTTCTCGCCAGGGGCCGTCTGATGGCGACCGGCAGAGGGAAAACAGAGTGGAGAGCATGTCCGCCTTGAGCACAAGCACTTTACCCAGAAGTGTCAGCTTCCTGGCATTCCACAATGCTAATCTGGACTTCACTCGCTGAAAACGCCCCTCCCAGTTGACGGTAGCACTATTCATTGGTTGGAATTGTACACCTAAGATCTGTATTGGCCTTTGACACACCGATAGTCCACCCGGAGCAACATCACGCCCCTTCCAACTCCCTTCACTGTACATTTGCCAATGTTGAGCCTAGCTCCTGAGACCCTTCAAAAATCCTCAAAACCTCCAAAGCTCTCACCACACACTCGTCACTGTCCAGCAACAATGTTGTGTCATCAGCGTACTGTGAAAGTTTCACCCGTAGGTCCCCTCCCCCTGGAACCAGGGTCACCCTCACACTGGCGTCTGCTCTGATGGCCTCTGCAGGGGAATGCAGGGGGGTGCTGAAGCCCTTCAACACCTTCAGCATCTGGGTGCAGCAGAACCGGGAACATCTGGGTGCAGCAGAACCTGGAACTGTCGACAACCGGTCCAGAAACCTAGTGGGTCCCGCACATATCGTGCAGCAGAAACCACATCAGAAAAGCGACCGAAAAATTCCTTTAATGCCAAGTCTGTCATAAAAGGGTTGAACATATGGACAGAAATTATCCTAAAGTTAGGTCTGTCCATATTTACGACCTCACACAAATTCAACGGGTGCTTGTTTGCCAATCTAGCACACCTTGCAGTGACAGCCTGATGAGTCTCAGCTGAAACAAATGAAACATCATACCCGGTTGCCTGCTGATGCCACTGAATACAAAAAACGTCCTCCACCGTCAGATTCAACTGGCCCTTGATGATTCTGGTGCAAAACAAATCCCTTGGCATCACTTCCCTGTCGCTGCTCCTCCACTGGAACCTCAAAGTCCTGCGCAGTCCCACCCGAGGAATTGTCCGGCCCTGGTTGGCAAACGCCATGTTAGAAAAAGAAGAAAATACACAGCGCGCGCTTCTCAATTGTACAATTGACAAGAACAGATTTTTTTTTTTTTTTTTTTTTTTTTTTTTATTAGAAAAAATCAACAGTACAGTAACCATTATACTCCCAACACATGACTTGGCACTGTGTCCCCATTCGCATCCCCGCACCCCTGAAGTGAAACTGCCCATATGTCATGAAAGAAAAACAAACGACTCCAAAACAGAAAAACACAAGCAAAAGAAAGACACAATAAGAAAAACTGAAACATAACCTGTACCAGTGCACCATTATCTTTTATAGCAACCCAAAACCACCTTTCCACTTTTCTTTTGCAGCGTGATACCCCAACTTGTCCACATCCAACTTCATCCTTTCTGTCACCTCCCATTCGACCCCCTTAGCCACCCTCTCTGTAGTCCACTCCACTCCACTCCATTCCGTACGAGCTCCTGTCTTGCCAGCCATAGCCCCCTTTTTTATAGGCTCAGGAGCAACCACAAAATCCCCCACCCACTCCTAATGTGGGCTCCTACAAAACCCCTCTCCACCACCTGCCATGTCAGTGTAAGATCAGGCTTTGCCCTCCCCACAACCTTTTTTGCCTTAGCCCAGAGCTGTCTGGTAAAACTGCACTCCCACATAACATGGTACGCTGTCTCCCCAGCACCACACGATGGTCTCGGGCACAGAGGAGACCGGCCCAGACCGTGCCTGTGTATCTTGTCTCGCACCGGTAGCGTTCTGTGCAAGCAGGCCCAGTTCAGATCCTTCTGCCCATTACTCAGGCCTACTGCCTGAACACCCACCAAAACTGATGACGGTACCCCCAACAACGGAGACGGGTTTACCTTCCCTCTAACCACCCTGTACAGGAGCCTTTGCTGCTTCCATATGCCATCTTCCAGGGCCTCAGCGTGAGCCCTCAGCCACTTGGCAACCCAGGCATAGTGCCACGGTAGCTGCTCTGACCTCGGACTTACATTGGACCAGTTCAGTATCCCTCTGGCAGCGTAAAAAAAGAAATATTTCATACCTAAACTAGCCGGATGCCCCACCTCTGAAGCCTTGTCCTGAAGCAGAGACGCCACAAAAATGGTGTCAAGTTTTAGGGGGAGGTCCGGCACATCCCTGCCACCCTCAGCCAAGCCCGACATCATGCGGCCACGTGCCACCCACTCATACCTCCCTCCCCATAGGAAATCGAAAATTGTTCTCGCCAGGGGCCGTCTGATGGCGACCGGCAGAGGGAAAACATATGCCAGGTGGAGCACAGAGGAGAGCATGTCCGCCTTGAGCACAAGCACTTTACCCAGAAGTGTCAGCTTCCTGGCCTTCCACAATGCTAATCTGGACTTCAATCGCTGAAAACGCCCCTCCCAGTTGACGGTAGCACTATTCATTGGTTGGAATTGTACACCTAAGATCTTTATTGGCCCTTGACACACCGATAGTCCACCCGGAGCAACATCACGCCCCTTCCAACTCCCTTCACTGTACATTTGCCAATGTTGAGCCTAGCTCCTGAGACCCTTCCAAAATCCTCAAAACCTCCAAAGCTCTCACCACACACTCGTCACTGTCCAGCAACAATGTTGTGTCATCAGTGTACTGTGAAAGTTTCACCCGTAGGTCCCCTCCCCCTGGAACCAGGGTCACCCTCACACTGGCGTCTGCTCTGATGGCCTCTGCAGGGGAATGCAGGGGGGGTGCTGAAGCCCTTCCACACCTTCAACATCTGGGTGCAGCAGATCCGGGAACATCTGGGTGCAGCAGAACCTGGAACTGTCGACAACCAGTCCAGAAACCTAGTGGGTCCCGCACATATCGTGCAGCAGAAACCACATCAGAAAAGCGACCGAAAAATTCCTTTAATGCCAAGTCTGTCATAAAAGGGTTGAACATATGGACAGAAATTATCCTAAAGTTAGGTCTGTCCATATTTACCACCTCACACAAATTCAACGGGTGCTTGTTTGCCAATCTAGCACACCTTGCAGTGACAGCCTGATGAGTCTCAGCTGAAACAAATGAAACATCATACCCGGTTTGCCTGCTGATGCCACTGAATACAAAAAACGTCCTCCACCGTCAGATTCAACTGGCCCTTGATGATTCTGGTGCAAAACAAATCCCTTGGCATCACTTCCCTGTCGCTGCTCCTCCACTGGAACCTCAAAGTCCTGCGCAGTCCCACCCAAGGAATTGACCGGCCCTGGTTGGCAAACGCCATGTTAGAAAAAGAAGAAAAAACACAGCGCGCGCTTCTCAAATGTACAAGTGTCAAGAACAGATTTTTTTTTTTTTTTAATATTTTATTAGAAAAAATCAACAGTACAGTAACCATTATACTCCCAACACATGACTTGGCACTGTGTCCCCATTCGCATCCCCGCACCCCTGAAGTGAAACTGCCCATATGTCATGAAAGAAAAACAAACGACTCCAAAACTGAAAAACACAAGCAAAAGAAAGACACAATAAGAAAAACTGAAACATAACCTGTACCAGTGCACCTTTATCTTTTATAGCAACCCAAAACCACCTTTCCACTTTTCTTTTGCAGCGTGATACCCCAACTTGTCCACATCCAACTTCATCCTTTCTGTCACCTCCCATTCGACCCCCTTAGCCACCCTCTCTGTAGTCCACTCCACTCCACTCCATTCCGTACGAGCTCCTGTCTTGCCAGCCATAGCCCCCTTTTGTATAGGCTCAGGAGCAACCACAAAATCCCCCACCCACTCCTAATGTGGGCTCTTACAAAACCCCTCTCATCACCTGCCATGTCAGTGTAAGATCAGGCTTTGCCCTCCCCACAACCTTTTTTGCCTTAGCCCAGAGCTGTCTGGTAAAACTG
This sequence comes from Channa argus, assembly GCF_033026475.1. Taxonomy (NCBI): domain Eukaryota; kingdom Metazoa; phylum Chordata; class Actinopteri; order Anabantiformes; family Channidae; genus Channa; species Channa argus. Next base: position 683,911 of record NW_027125237.1, on the reverse strand, counting down.
CACTCCCACATAACATGGTACGCTGTCTCCCCAGCACCACACGATGGTCTCGGGCACAGAGGAGACCGGCCCAGACCGTGCCTGTGTATCTTGTCTCGCACCGGTAGCGTTCTGTGCAAGCAGGCCCAGTTCAGATCCTTCTGCCCATTACTCAGGCCTACTGCCTGAACACCCACCAAAACTGATGACGGTACCCCCAACAACGGAGACGGGTTTACCTTCCCTCTAACCACCCTGTACAGGAGCCTTTGCTGCTTCCATATGCCATCTTCCAGGGCCTCAGCGTGAGCCCTCAGCCACTTGGCAACCCAGGCATAGTGCCACGGTAGCTGCTCTGACCTCGGACTTACATTGGACCAGTTCAGTATCCCTCTGGCAGCGTATAAAAAGAAATATTTCATACCTAAACTAGCCGGATGCCCCACCTCTGAAGCCATGTCCTGAAGCAGAGACGCCACAAAAATGGTGTCAAGTTTCAGGGGGAGGTCCGGCACATCCCTGCCACCCTCAGCCAAGCCCGACATCATGCGGCCACGTGCCACCCACTCATACCTCCCTCCCCATAGGAAATCGAAAATTGTTCTCGCCAGGGGCCGTCTGATGGCGACCGGCAGAGGGAAAACATATGCCAGGTGGAGCACAGAGGAGAGCATGTCCGCCTTGAGCACAAGCACTTTACCCAGAAGTGTCAGCTTCCTGGCCTTCCACAATGCTAATCTGGACTTCAATCGCTGAAAACGCCCCTCCCAGTTGACGGTAGCACTATTCATTGTTTGGAATTGTACACCTAAGATCTTTATTGGCCCTTGACACACCGATAGTCCACCCGGAGCAACATCACGCCCCTTCCAACTCCCTTCACTGTACATTTGCCAATGTTGAGCCTAGCTCCTGAGACCCTTCCAAAATCCTCAAAACCTCCAAAGCTCTCACCACACACTCGTCACTGTCCAGCAACAATGTTGTGTCATCAGTGTACTGTGAAAGTTTCACCCGTAGGTCCCCTCCCCCTGGAACCAGGGTCACCCTCACACTGGCGTCTGCTCTGATGGCCTCTGCAGGGGAATGCAGGGGGGGTGCTGAAGCCCTTCCACACCTTCAGCATCTGGGTGCAGCAGAACCGGGAACATCTGGGTGCAGCAGAACCTGGAACTGTCGACAACCAGTCCAGAAACCTAGTGGGTCCCGCACATATCGTGCAGCAGAAACCACATCAGAAAAGCGACCGAAAAATTCCTTTAATGCCAAGTCTGTCATAAAAGGGTTGAACATATGGACAGAAATTATCCTAAAGTTAGGTCTGTCCATATTTACCCCCTCACACAAATTCAACGGGTGCTTGTTTGCCAATCTAGCACACCTTGCAGTGACAGCCTGATGAGTCTCAGCTGAAACAAATGAAACATCATACCCGGTTGCCTGCTGATGCCACTGAATACAAAAAACGTCCTCCACCGTCAGATTCAACTGGCCCTTGATGATTCTGGTGCAAAACAAATCCCTTGGCATCACTTCCCTGTCGCTGCTCCTCCACTGGAACCTCAAAGTCCTGCGCAGTCCCACCCAAGGAATTGACCGGCCCTGGTTGGCAAACGCCATGTTAGAAAAAGAAGAAAAAACACAGCCCGCGCTTCTCAAATGTACAAGTGTCAAGAACAGATTTTTTTTTTTTTTTTTTATATATTTTATTAGAAAAAAATAAACAGTACAGTAACCATTATACTCCCAACACATGACTTGGCACTGTGTCCCCATTCGCATCCCCGCACCCCTGAAGTGAAACTGCCAATATCTCATGAAAGAAAAACAAACGACTCCAAAACAGAAAAACACAAGCAAAAGAAAGACACAATAAGAAAAACTGAAACATAACCTGTACCAGTGCACCATTATCTTTTATAGCAACCCAAAACCACCTTTCCACTTTTCTTTTGCAGCGTGATACCCCAACTTGTCCACATCCAACTTCATCCTTTCTGTCACCTCCCATTCGACCCCCTTAGCCACCCTCTCTGTAGTCCACTCCACTCCACTTCATTCCGTACGAGCTCCTGTCTTGCCAGCCATAGCCCCCTTTTGTATAGGCTCAGGAGCAACCACAAAATCCCCCACCCACTCCTAATGTGGGCTCCTACAAAACCCCTCTTCACCACCTGCCATGTCAGTGTAAGATCAGGCTTTGCCCTCCCCACCACCTTTTTTGCCTTAGCCCAGAGCTGTCTGGTAAAACTGCACTCCCACATAACATGGTACGCTGTCTCCCCAGCACCACACGATGGTCTCGGGCACAGAGGAGACCGGCCCAGACCGTGCCTGTGTATCTTGTCTCGCACCGGTAGCGTTCTGTGCAAGCAGGCCCAGTTCAGATCCTTCAGCCCATTAGTTTGGCCTACTGCCTGAACACCCACCGTAACTGATGACGGTACCCCCAACAACGGAGACGGGTTTACCTTCCCTCTAACCACCCTGTACAGGACCCTTTGCTGCTTCCATATGCCATCTTCCAGGGCCTTAGGGTGAGCCCTCAGCCACTTGGCAACCCAGGCATAGTGCCACGGTAGCTGCTCTGACCTCGGACTTACATTGGACCAGTTCAGTATCCCTCTGGCAGCGTAAAAAAAGAAATATTTCATACCTAAACTAGCCGGATGCCCCACCTCTGAAGCCTTGTCCTGAAGCAGAGACGCCACAAAAATGGTGTCAAGTTTTAGGGGGAGGTCCGGCACATCCCTGCCACCCTCAGCCAAGCCCGACATCATGCGGCCACGTGCCACCCACTCATACCTCCCTCCCCATAGGAAATCGAAAATTGTTCTCGCCAGGGACCGTCTGATGGCGACCGGCAGAGGGAAAACATATGCCAGGTGGAGCACAGAGGAGAGCATGTCCGCCTTGAGCACAAGCACTTTACCCAGAAGTGTCAGCTTCCTGGCCTTCCACAATGCTAATCTGGACTTCAATCGCTGAAAACGCCCCTCCCAGTTGACGGTAGCACTATTCATTGGTTGGAATTGTACACCTAAGATCTTTATTGGCCCTTGACACACCGATAGTCCACCCGGAGCAACATCACGCCCCTTCCAACTCCCTTCACTGTACATTTGCCAATGTTGAGCCTAGCTCCTGAGACCCTTCCAAAATCCTCAAAACCTCCAAAGCTCTCACCACACACTCGTCACTGTCCAGCAACAATGTTGTGTCATCAGTGTACTGTGAAAGTTTCACCCGTAGGTCCCCTCCCCCTGGAACCAGGGTCACCCTCACACTGGCGTCTGCTCTGATGGCCTCTGCAGGGGAATGCAGGGGGGGTGCTGAAGCCCTTCCACACCTTCAACATCTGGGTGCAGCAGATCCGGGAACATCTGGGTGCAGCAGAACCTGGAACTGTCGACAACCAGTCCAGAAACCTAGTGGGTCCCGCACATATCGTGCAGCAGAAACCACATCAGAAAAGCGACCGAAAAATTCCTTTAATGCCAAGTCTGTCATAAAAGGGTTGAACATATGGACAGAAATTATCCTAAAGTTAGGTCTGTCCATATTTACCACCTCACACAAATTCAACGGGTGCTTGTTTGCCAATCTAGCACACCTTGCAGTGACAGCCTGATGAGTCTCAGCTGAAACAAATGAAACATCATACCCGGTTGCCTGCTGATGCCACTGAATACAAAAAACGTCCTCCACCGTCAGATTCAACTGGCCCTTGATGATTCTGGTGCAAAACAAATCCCTTGGCATCACTTCCCTGTCGCTGCTCCTCCACTGGAACCTCAAAGTCCTGCGCAGTCCCACCCAAGGAATTGACCGGCCCTGGTTGGCAAACGCCATGTTAGAAAAAGAAGAAAAAACACAGCGCGCGCTTCTCAAATGTACAAGTGTCAAGAACAGATTTTTATTTTTTTTTTTATATTTTATTAGAAAAAATCAACAGTACAGTAACCATTATACTCCCAACACATGACTTGGCACTGTGTCCCCATTCGCATCCCCGCACCCCTGAAGTGAAACTGCCAATATCTCATGAAAGAAAAACAAACGACTCCAAAACAGAAAAACACAAGCAAAAGAAAGACACAATAAGAAAAACTGAAACATAACCTGTACCAGTGCACCATTATCTTTTATAGCAACCCAAAACCACCTTTCCACTTTTCTTTTGCAGCGTGATACCCCAACTTGTCCACATCCAACTTCATCCTTTCTGTCACCTCCCATTCGACCCCCTTAGCCACCCTCTCTGTACTCCACTCCACTCCACTTCATTCCGTACGAGCTCCTGTCTTGCCAGCCATAGCCCCCTTTTGTATAGGCTCAGGAGCAACCACAAAATCCCCCACCCACTCCTAATGTGGGCTCCTACAAAACCCCTCTTCACCACCTGCCATGTCAGTGTAAGATCAGGCTTTGCCCTCCCCACCACCTTTTTTGCCTTAGCCCAGAGCTGTCTGGTAAAACTGCACTCCCACATAACATGGTACGCTGTCTCCCCAGCACCACACGATGGTCTCGGGCACAGAGGAGACCGGCCCAGACCGTGCCTGTGTATCTTGTCTCGCACCGGTAGCGTTCTGTGCAAGCAGGCCCAGTTCAGATCCTTCAGCCCATTAGTTTGGCCTACTGCCTGAACACCCACCGTAACTGATGACGGTACCCCCAACAACGGAGACGGGTTTACCTTCCCTCTAACCACCCTGTACAGGACCCTTTGCTGCTTCCATATGCCATCTTCCAGGGCCTTAGGGTGAGCCCTCAGCCACTTGGCAACCCAGGCATAGTGCCACGGTAGCTGCTCTGACCTCGGACCTACATTGGACCAGTTTAGTACCCTCTGGCAGCGTATAAAAAGAAATATTTCATACCTAAACTAGCCGGATGCCCCACCTCTGAAGCCTTGTCCTGAAGCAGAGACGCCACAAAAATGGTGTCAAGTTTTAGGGGGAGGTCCGGCACATCCCTGCCACCCTCAGCCAAGCCCGACATCATGCGGCCACGTGCCACCCACTCATACCTCCCTCCCCATAGGAAATCGAAAATTGTTCTCGCCAGGGGCCGTCTGATGGCGACCGGCAGAGGGAAAACATATGCCAGGTGGAGCACAGAGGAGAGCATGTCCGCCTTGAGCACAAGCACTTTACCCAGAAGTGTCAGCTTCCTGGCCTTCCACAATGCTAATCTGGACTTCAATCGCTGAAAACGCCCCTCCCAGTTGACGGTAGCACTATTCATTGGTTGGAATTGTACACCTAAGATCTTTATTGGCCCTTGACACACCGATAGTCCACCCGGAGCAACATCACGCCCCTTCCAACTCCCTTCACTGTACATTTGCCAATGTTGAGCCTAGCTCCTGAGACCCTTCCAAAATCCTCAAAACCTCCAAAGCTCTCACCACACACTCGTCACTGTCCAGCAACAATGTTGTGTCATCAGTGTACTGTGAAAGTTTCACCCGTAGGTCCCCTCCCCCTGGAACCAGGGTCACCCTCACACTGGCGTCTGCTCTGATGGCCTCTGCAGGGGAATGCAGGGGGGGTGCTGAAGCCCTTCCACACCTTCAACATCTGGGTGCAGCAGATCCGGGAACATCTGGGTGCAGCAGAACCTGGAACTGTCGACAACCAGTCCAGAAACCTAGTGGGTCCCGCACATATCGTGCAGCAGAAACCACATCAGAAAAGCGACCGAAAAATTCCTTTAATGCCAAGTCTGTCATAAAAGGGTTGAACATATGGACAGAAATTATCCTAAACCTAGGTCTGTCCATATTTACCACCTCACACAAATTCAACGGGTGCTTGTTTGCCAATCTAGCACACCTTGCAGTGACAGCCTGATGAGTCTCAGCTGAAACAAATGAAACATCATACCCGGTTGCCTGCTGATGCCACTGAATACAAAAAACGTCCTCCACCGTCAGATTCAACTGGCCCTTGATGATTCTGGTGCAAAACAAATCCCTTGGCATCACTTCCCTGTCGCTGCTCCTCCACTGGAACCTCAAAGTCCTGCGCAGTCCCACCCAAGGAATTGACCGGCCCTGGTTGGCAAACGCCATGTTAGAAAAAGAAGAAAAAACACAGCGCGCGCTTCTCAAATGTACAAGTGTCAAGAACAGATTTTTTTTTTTTTTTTATATTTTATTAGAAAAAATCAACAGTACAGTAACCATTATACTCCCAACACATGACTTGGCACTGTGTCCCCATTCGCATCCCCGCACCCCTGAAGTGAAACTGCCAATATCTCATGAAAGAAAAACAAACGACTCCAAAACAGAAAAACACAAGCAAAAGAAAGACACAATAAGAAAAACTGAAACATAACCTGTACCAGTGCACCATTATCTTTTATAGCAACCCAAAACCACCTTTCCACTTTTCTTTTGCAGCGTGATACCCCAACTTGTCCACATCCAACTTCATCCTTTCTGTCACCTCCCATTCGACCCCCTTAGCCACCCTCTCTGTAGTCCACTCCACTCCACTTCATTCCGTACAAGCTCCTGTCTTGCCAGCCATAGCCCCTTTTTGTATAGGCTCAGGAGCAACCACAAAATCCCCCACCCACTCCTAATGTGGGCTCCTACAAAACCCCTCTTCACCACATGCCATGTCAGTGTAGGATCAGGCTTTGCCCTCCCCACCACCTTTTTTGCCTTAGCCCAGAGCTGTCTGGTAAAACTGCACTCCCACATAACATGGTACGCTGTCTCCCCAGCACCACACGATGGTCTCGGGCACAGAGGAGACCGGCCCAGACCGTGCCTGTGTATCTTGTCTCGCACCGGTAGCGTTCTGTGCAAGCAGGCCCAGTTCAGATCCTTCAGCCCATTAGTTTGGCCTACTGCCTGAACACCCACCGTAACTGATGACGGTACCCCCAACAACGGAGACGGGTTTACCTTCCCTCTAACCACCCTGTACAGGACCCTTTGCTGCTTCCATATGCCATCTTCCAGGGCCTTAGGGTGAGCCCTCAGCCACTTGGCAACCCAGGCATAGTGCCACGGTAGCTGCTTTGACCTCGGACCTACATTGGACCAGTTTAGTACCCTCTGGCAGCGTATAAAAAGAAATATTTCATACCTAAACTAGCCGGATGCCCCACCTCTGAAGCCATGTCCTGAAGCAGAGACGCCACAAAAACGGTGTCAAGTTTCAGGGGGAGGTCCGGCACATCCCTGCCACCCTCAGCCAAGCCCGACATCATGCGGCCAAGTGCCACCCACTCATACCTCCCTCCCCATAGGAAATTGAAAATTGTTCTCGCCAGGGGCCGTCTGATGGCGACCGGCAGAGGGAAAACAGAGTGGAGAGCATGTCCGCCTTGAGCACAAGCACTTTACCCAGAAGTGTCAGCTTCCTGGCATTCCACAATGCTAATCTGGACTTCACTCGCTGAAAACGCCCCTCCCAGTTGACGGTAGCACTATTCATTGGTTGGAATTGTACACCTAAATCTGTATTGGCCTTTGACACACCGATAGTCCACCCGGAGCAACATCACGCCCCTTCCAACTCCCTTCACTGTACATTTGCCAATGTTGAGCCTAGCTCCTGAGACCCTTCAAAAATCCTCAAAACCTCCAAAGCTCTCACCACACACTCGTCACTGTCCAGCAACAATGTTGTGTCATCAGCGTACTGTGAAAGTTTCACCCGTAGGTCCCCTCCCCCTGGAACCAGGGTCACCCTCACACTGGCGTCTGCTCTGATGGCCTCTGCAGGGGAATGCAGGGGGGTGCTGAAGCCCTTCAACACCTTCAGCATCTGGGTGCAGCAGAACCGGGAACATCTGGGTGCAGCAGAACCTGGAACTGTCGACAACCGGTCCAGAAACCTAGTGGGTCCCGCACATATCGTGCAGCAGAAACCACATCAGAAAAGCGACCGAAAAATTCCTTTAATGCCAAGTCTGTCATAAAAGGGTTGAACATATGGACAGAAATTATCCTAAAGTTAGGTCTGTCCATATTTACGACCTCACACAAATTCAACGGGTGCTTGTTTGCCAATCTAGCACACCTTGCAGTGACAGCCTGATGAGTCTCAGCTGAAACAAATGAAACATCATACCCGGTTGCCTGCTGATGACACTGAATACAAAAAACGTCCTCCACCGTCAGATTCAACTGGCCCTTGATGATTCTGGTGCAAAACAAATCCCTTGGCATCACTTCCCTGTCGCTGCTCCTCCACTGGAACCTCAAAGTCCTGCGCAGTCCCACCCGAGGAATTGTCCGGCCCTGGTTGGCAAACGCCATGTTAGAAAAAGAAGAAAATACACAGCGCGCGCTTCTCAATTGTACAATTGACAAGAACAGATTTTTTTTTTTTTTTTTTTTTTTTTTTTTATTAGAAAAAATCAACAGTACAGTAACCATTATACTCCCAACACATGACTTGGCACTGTGTCCCCATTCGCATCCCCGCACCCCTGAAGTGAAACTGCCCATATGTCATGAAAGAAAAACAAACGACTCCAAAACAGAAAAACACAAGCAAAAGAAAGACACAATAAGAAAAACTGAAACATAACCTGTACCAGTGCACCATTATCTTTTATAGCAACCCAAAACCACCTTTCCACTTTTCTTTTGCAGCGTGATACCCCAACTTGTCCACATCCAACTTCATCCTTTCTGTCACCTCCCATTCGACCCCCTTAGCCACCCTCTCTGTAGTCCACTCCACTCCACTCCATTCCGTACGAGCTCCTGTCTTGCCAGCCATAGCCCCCTTTTTTATAGGCTCAGGAGCAACCACAAAATCCCCCACCCACTCCTAATGTGGGCTCCTACAAAACCCCTCTCCACCACCTGCCATGTCAGTGTAAGATCAGGCTTTGCCCTCCCCACAACCTTTTTTGCCTTAGCCCAGAGCTGTCTGGTAAAACTGCACTCCCACATAACATGGTACGCTGTCTCCCCAGCACCACACGATGGTCTCGGGCACAGAGGAGACCGGCCCAGACCGTGCCTGTGTATCTTGTCTCGCACCGGTAGCGTTCTGTGCAAGCAGGCCCAGTTCAGATCCTTCAGCCCATTAGTTTGGCCTACTGCCTGAACACCCACCGTAACTGAGGACGGTACCCCCAACAACGGAGACGGGTTTACCTTCCCTCTAACCACCCTGTACAGGACCCTTTGCTGCTTCCATATGCCATCTTCCAGGGCCTTAGGGTGAGCCCTCAGCCACTTGGCAACCCAGGCATAGTGCCACGGTAGCTGCTCTGACCTCGGACCTACATTGGACCAGTTTAGTACCCTCTGGCAGCGTATAAAAAGAAATATTTCATACCTAAACTAGCCGGATGCCCCACCTCTGAAGCCATGTCCTGAAGCAGAGACGCCACAAAAACGGTGTCAAGTTTCAGGGGGAGGTCCGGCACATCCCTGCCACCCTCAGCCAAGCCCGACATCATGCGGCCAAGTGCCACCCACTCATACCTCCCTCCCCATAGGAAATTGAAAATTGTTCTCGCCAGGGGCCGTCTGATGGCGACCGGCAGAGGGAAAACAGAGTGGAGAGCATGTCCGCCTTGAGCACAAGCACTTTACCCAGAAGTGTCAGCTTCCTGGCCTTCCACAATGCTAATCTGGACTTCAATCGCTGAAAACGCCCCTCCCAGTTGACGGTAGCACTATTCATTGTTTGGAATTGTACACCTAAGATCTTTATTGGCCCTTGACACACCGATAGTCCACCCGGAGCAACATCACGCCCCTTCCAACTCCCTTCACTGTACATTTGCCAATGTTGAGCCTAGCTCCTGAGACCCTTCCAAAATCCTCAAAACCTCCAAAGCTCTCACCACACACTCGTCACTGTCCAGCAACAATGTTGTGTCATCAGTGTACTGTGAAAGTTTCACCCGTAGGTCCCCTCCCCCTGGAACCAGGGTCACCCTCACACTGGCGTCTGCTCTGATGGCCTCTGCAGGGGAATGCAGGGGGGGTGCTGAAGCCCTTCCACACCTTCAACATCTGGGTGCAGCAGATGCGGGAACATCTGGGTGCAGCAGAACCTGGAACTGTCGACAACCAGTCCAGAAACCTAGTGGGTCCCGCACATATCGTGCAGCAGAAACCACATCAGAAAAGCGACCGAAAAATTCCTTTAATGCCAAGTCTGTCATAAAAGGGTTGAACATATGGACAGAAATTATCCTAAAGTTAGGTCTGTCCATATTTACCACCTCACACAAATTCAACGGGTGCTTGTTTGCCAATCTAGCACACCTTGCAGTGACAGCCTGATGAGTCTCAGCTGAAACAAATGAAACATCATACCCGGTTGCCTGCTGATGCCACTGAATACAAAAAACGTCCTCCACCGTCAGATTCAACTGGCCCTTGATGATTCTGGTGCAAAACAAATCCCTTGGCATCACTTCCCTGTCGCTGCTCCTCCACTGGAACCTCAAAGTCCTGCGCAGTCCCACCCAAGGAATTGACCGGCCCTGGTTGGCAAACGCCATGTTAGAAAAAGAAGAAAAAACACAGCGCGCGCTTCTCAAATGTACAAGTGTCAAGAACAGATTTTTTTTTTTTTTTTTTATATTTTATTAGAAAAAAATCAACAGTACAGTAACCATTATACTCCCAACACATGACTTGGCACTGTGTCCCCATTCGCATCCCCACACCCCTGAAGTGAAACTGCCAATATCTCATGAAAGAAAAACAAACGACTCCAAAACAGAAAAACACAAGCAAAAGAAAGACACAATAAGAAAAACTGAAACATAACCTGTACCAGTGCACCTTTATCTTTTATAGCAACCCAAAACCACCTTTCCACTATTCTTTTGCAGCGTGATACCCCAACTTGTCCACATCCCACTTCATCCTTTCTGTCACCTCTAATTCGACCCCCTTAGCCACCCTCTCTGTACTCCACTGCACTCCACTTCATTCCGTACGAGCTCCTGTCTTGCCAGCCATAGCCCCCTTTTGTATAGGCTCAGGAGCAACCACAAAATCCCCCACCCACTCCTAATGTGGGCTCCTACAAAACCCCTCTCCACCACCTGCCATGTCAGTGTAAGATCAGGCTTTGCCCTCCCCACCACCTTTTTTGCCTTAGCCCAGAGCTGTCTGGTAAAACTGCACTCCCACATAACATGGTACGCTGTCTCCCCAGCACCACACGATGGTCTCGGGCACAGAGGAGACCGGCCCAGACCGTGCCTGTGTATCTTGCCTCGCACCGGTAGCGTTCTGTGCAAGCAGGCCCAGTTCAGATCCTTCTGCCCATTACTCAGGCCTACTGCCTGAACACCCACCCAAACTGATGACGGTACCCCCAACAACGGAGACGGGTTTACCTTCCCTCTAACCACCCTGTACAGGAGCCTTTGCTGCTTCCATATGCCATCTTCCAGGGCCTCAGCGTGAGCCCTCAGCCACTTGGCAACCCAGGCATAGTGCCACGGTAGCTGCTCTGACCTCGGACTTACATTGGACCAGTTCAGTATCCCTCTGGCAGCGTAAAAAAAGAAATATTTCATACCTAAACTAGCCGGATGCCCCACCTCTGAAGCCTTGTCCTGAAGCAGAGACGCCACAAAAATGGTGTCAAGTTTTAGGGGGAGGTCCGGCACATCCCTGCCACCCTCAGCCAAGCCCGACATCATGCGGCCACGTGCCACCCACTCATACCTCCCTCCCCATAGGTAATCGAAAATTGTTCTCGCCAGGGGCCGTCTGATGGCGACCGGCAGAGGGAAAACATATGCCAGGTGGAGCACAGAGGAGAGCATGTCCGCCTTGAGCACAAGCACTTTACCCAGAAGTGTCAGCTTCCTGGCCTTCCACAATGCTAATCTGGACTTCAATCGCTGAAAACGCCCCTCCCAGTTGACGGTAGCACTATTCATTGTTTGGAATTGTACACCTAAGATCTTTATTGGCCCTTGACACACCGATAGTCCACCCGGAGCAACATCACGCCCCTTCCAACTCCCTTCACTGTACATTTGCCAATGTTGAGCCTAGCTCCTGAGACCCTTCCAAAATCCTCAAAACCTCCAAAGCTCTCACCACACACTCGTCACTGTCCAGCAACAATGTTGTGTCATCAGTGTACTGTGAAAGTTTCACCCGTAGGTCCCCTCCCCCTGGAACCAGGGTCACCCTCACACTGGCGTCTGCTCTGATGGCCTCTGCAGGGGAATGCAGGGGGGGTGCTGAAGCCCTTCCACACCTTCAACATCTGGGTGCAGCAGATGCGGGAACATCTGGGTGCAGCAGAACCTGGAACTGTCGACAACCAGTCCAGAAACCTAGTGGGTCCCGCACATATCGTGCAGCAGAAACCACATCAGAAAAGCGACCGAAAAATTCCTTTAATGCCAAGTCTGTCATAAAAGGGTTGAACATATGGACAGAAATTATCCTAAAGTTAGGTCTGTCCATATTTACCACCTCACACAAATTCAACGGGTGCTTGTTTGCCAATCTAGCACACCTTGCAGTGACAGCCTGATGAGTCTCAGCTGAAACAAATGAAACATCATACCCGGTTGCCTGCTGATGCCACTGAATACAAAAAACGTCCTCCACCGTCAGATTCAACTGGCCCTCGATGATTCTGGTGCAAAACAAATCCCTTGGCATCACTTCCCTGTCGCTGCTCCTCCACTGGAACCTCAAAGTCCTGCGCAGTCCCACCCAAGGAATTGACCGGCCCTGGTTGGCAAACGCCATGTTAGAAAAAGAAGAAAAAACACAGCGCGCGCTTCTCAAATGTACAAGTGTCAAGAACAGATTTTTTTTTTTTTTTATATTTTATTAGAAAAAAATCAACAGTACAGTAACCATTATACTCCCAACACATGACTTGGCACTGTGTCCCCATTCGCATCCCCACACCCCTGAAGTGAAACTGCCAATATCTCATGAAAGAAAAACAAACGACTCCAAAACAGAAAAACACAAGCAAAAGAAAGACACAATAAGAAAAACTGAAACATAACCTGTACCAGTGCACCTTTATCTTTTATAGCAACCCAAAACCACCTTTCCACTATTCTTTTGCAGCGTGATACCCCAACTTGTCCACATCCCACTTCATCCTTTCTGTCACCTCTAATTCGACCCCCTTAGCCACCCTCTCTGTACTCCACTGCACTCCACTTCATTCCGTACGAGCTCCTGTCTTGCCAGCCATAGCCCCCTTTTGTATAGGCTCAGGAGCAACCACAAAATCCCCCACCCACTCCTAATGTGGGCTCCTACAAAACCCCTCTCCACCACCTGCCATGTCAGTGTAAGATCAGGCTTTGCCCTCCCCACCACCTTTTTTGCCTTAGCCCAGAGCTGTCTGGTAAAACTGCACTCCCACATAACATGGTACGCTGTCTCCCCAGCACCACACGATGGTCTCGGGCACAGAGGAGACCGGCCCAGACCGTGCCTGTGTATCTTGCCTCGCACCGGTAGCGTTCTGTGCAAGCAGGCCCAGTTCAGATCCTTCTGCCCATTACTCAGGCCTACTGCCTGAACACCCACCCAAACTGATGACGGTACCCCCAACAACGGAGACGGGTTTACCTTCCCTCTAACCACCCTGTACAGGACCCTTTGCTGCTTCCATATGCCATCTTCCAGGGCCTCAGGGTGAGCCCTCAGCCACTTGGCAACCCAGGCATAGTGCCACGGTAGCTGCTCTGACCTCGGACTTACATTGGACCAGTTCAGTATCCCTCTGGCAGCGTATAAAAAGAAATATTTCATACCTAAACTAGCCGGATGCCCCACCTCTGAAGCCATGTCCTGAAGCAGAGACGCCACAAAAACGGTGTCAAGTTTCAGGGGGAGGTCCGGCACATCCCTGCAACCCTCAGCCAAGCCCGACATCATGCGGCCACGTGCCACCCACTCATACCTCCCTCCCCATAGGAAATCGAAAATTGTTCTCGCCAGGGGCCGTCTGATGGCGACCGGCAGAGGGAAAACATATGCCAGGTGGAGCACAGAGGAGAGCATGTCCGCCTTGAGCACAAGCACTTTACCCAGAAGTGTCAGCTTCCTGGCCTTCCACAATGCTAATCTGGACTTCAATCGCTGAAAACGCCCCTCCCAGTTGACGGTAGCACTATTCATTGGTTGGAATTGTACACCTAAGATCTTTATTGGCCCTTGACACACCGATAGTCCACCCGGAGCAACATCACGCCCCTTCCAACTCCCTTCACTGTACATTTGCCAATGTTGAGCCTAGCTCCTGAGACCCTTCCAAAATCCTCAAAACCTCCAAAGCTCTCACCACACACTCGTCACTGTCCAGCAACAATGTTGTGTCATCAGCGTACTGTGAAAGTTTCACCCGTAGGTCCCCTCCCCCTGGAACCAGGGTCACCCTCACACTGGCGTCTGCTCTGATGGCCTCTGCAGGGGAATGCAGGGGGGGTGCTGAAGCCCTTCCACACCTTCAACATCTGGGTGCAGCAGATGCGGGAACATCTGGGTGCAGCAGAACCTGGAACTGTCGACAACCAGTCCAGAAACCTAGTGGGTCCCGCACATATCGTGCAGCAGAAACCACATCAGAAAAGCGACCGAAAAATTCCTTTAATGCCAAGTCTGTCATAAAAGGGTTGAACATATGGACAGAAATTATCCTAAAGTTAGGTCTGTCCATATTTACCACCTCACACAAATTCAACGGGTGCTTGTTTGCCAATCTAGCACACCTTGCAGTGACAGCCTGATGAGTCTCAGCTGAAACAAATGAAACATCATACCCGGTTGCCTGCTGATGCCACTGAATACAAAAAACGTCCTCCACCGTCAGATTCAACTGGCCCTTGATGATTCTGGTGCAAAACAAATCCCTTGGCATCACTTCCCTGTCGCTGCTCCTCCACTGGAACCTCAAAGTCCTGCGCAGTCCCACCCAAGGAATTGACCGGCCCTGGTTGGCAAACGCCATGTTAGAAAAAGAAGAAAAAACACAGCGCGCGCTTCTCAAATGTACAAGTGTCAAGAACAGATTTTTTTTTTTTTTTTTTATATTTTATTAGAAAAAATCAACAGTACAGTAACCATTATACTCCCAACACATGACTTGGCACTGTGTCCCCATTCGCATCCCCGCACCCCTGAAGTGAAACTGCCCATATGTCATGAAAGAAAAACAAACGACTCCAAAACAGAAAAACACAAGCAAAAGAAAGACACAATAAGAAAAACTGAAACATAACCTGTACCAGTGCACCATTATCTTTTATAGCAACCCAAAACCACCTTTCCAATTTTCTTTTGCAGCGTGATACCCCAACTTGTCCACATCCAACTTCATCCTTTCTGTCACCTCCCATTCGACCCCCTTAGCCACCCTCTCTGTAGTCCACTCCACTCCACTCCATTCCGTACGAGCTCCTGTCTTGCCAGCCATAGCCCCCTTTTTTATAGGCTCAGGAGCAACCACAAAATCCCCCACCCACTCCTAATGTGGGCTCCTACAAAACCCCTCTCCACCACCTGCCATGTCAGTGTAAGATCAGGCTTTGCCCTCCCCACAACCTTTTTTGCATTAGCCCAGAGCTGTCTGGTAAAACTGCACTCCCACATAACATGGTACGCTGTCTCCCCAGCACCACACGATGGTCTCGGGCACAGAGGAGACCGGCCCAGACCGTGCCTGTGTATCTTGTCTCGCACCGGTAGCGTTCTGTGCAAGCAGGCCCAGTTCAGATCCTTCTGCCCATTACTCAGGCCTACTGCCTGAACACCCACCAAAACTGATGACGGTACCCCCAACAACGGAGACGGGTTTACCTTCCCTCTAACCACCCTGTACAGGAGCCTTTGCTGCTTCCATATGCCATCTTCCAGGGCCTCAGCGTGAGCCCTCAGCCACTTGGCAACCCAGGCATAGTGCCACGGTAGCTGCTCTGACCTCGGACTTACATTGGACCAGTTCAGTATCCCTCTGGCAGCGTAAAAAAAGAAATATTTCATACCTAAACTAGCCGGATGCCCCACCTCTGAAGCCTTGTCCTGAAGCAGAGACGCCACAAAAATGGTGTCAAGTTTTAGGGGGAGGTCCGGCACATCCCTGCCACCCTCAGCCAAGCCCGACATCATGCGGCCGCGTGCCACCCACTCATACCTCCCTCCCCATAGGTAATCGAAAATTGTTCTCGCCAGGGGCCGTCTGATGGCGACCGGCAGAGGGAAAACATATGCCAGGTGGAGCACAGAGGAGAGCATGTCCGCCTTGAGCACAAGCACTTTACCCAGAAGTGTCAGCTTCCTGGCCTTCCACAATGCTAATCTGGACTTCAATCGCTGAAAACGCCCCTCCCAGTTGACGGTAGCACTATTCATTGTTTGGAATTGTACACCTAAGATCTTTATTGGCCCTTGACACACCGATAGTCCACCCGGAGCAACATCACGCCCCTTCCAACTCCCTTCACTGTACATTTGCCAATGTTGAGCCTAGCTCCTGAGACCCTTCCAAAATCCTCAAAACCTCCAAAGCTCTCACCACACACTCGTCACTGTCCAGCAACAATGTTGTGTCATCAGTGTACTGTGAAAGTTTCACCCGTAGGTCCCCTCCCCCTGGAACCAGGGTCACCCTCACACTGGCGTCTGCTCTGATGGCCTCTGCAGGGGAATGCAGGGGGGGTGCTGAAGCCCTTCCACACCTTCAACATCTGGGTGCAGCAGATGCGGGAACATCTGGGTGCAGCAGAACCTGGAACTGTCGACAACCAGTCCAGAAACCTAGTGGGTCCCGCACATATCGTGCAGCAGAAACCACATCAGAAAAGCGACCGAAAAATTCCTTTAATGCCAAGTCTGTCATAAAAGGGTTGAACATATGGACAGAAATTATCCTAAAGTTAGGTCTGTCCATATTTACCACCTCACACAAATTCAACGGGTGCTTGTTTGCCAATCTAGCACACCTTGCAGTGACAGCCTGATGAGTCTCAGCTGAAACAAATGAAACATCATACCCGGTTGCCTGCTGATGCCACTGAATACAAAAAACGTCCTCCACCGTCAGATTCAACTGGCCCTCGATGATTCTGGTGCAAAACAAATCCCTTGGCATCACTTCCCTGTCGCTGCTCCTCCACTGGAACCTCAAAGTCCTGCGCAGTCCCACCCAAGGAATTGACCGGCCCTGGTTGGCAAACGCCATGTTAGAAAAAGAAGAAAAAACACAGCGCGCGCTTCTCAAATGTACAAGTGTCAAGAACAGATTTTTTTTTTTTTTTTTATATTTTATTAGAAAAAAATCAACAGTACAGTAACCATTATACTCCCAACACATGACTTGGCACTGTGTCCCCATTCGCATCCCCACACCCCTGAAGTGAAACTGCCAATATCTCATGAAAGAAAAACAAACGACTCCAAAACAGAAAAACACAAGCAAAAGAAAGACACAATAAGAAAAACTGAAACATAACCTGTACCAGTGCACCTTTATCTTTTATAGCAACCCAAAACCACCTTTCCACTATTCTTTTGCAGCGTGATACCCCAACTTGTCCACATCCCACTTCATCCTTTCTGTCACCTCTAATTCGACCCCCTTAGCCACCCTCTCTGTACTCCACTGCACTCCACTTCATTCCGTACGAGCTCCTGTCTTGCCAGCCATAGCCCCCTTTTGTATAGGCTCAGGAGCAACCACAAAATCCCCCACCCACTCCTAATGTGGGCTCCTACAAAACCCCTCTCCACCACCTGCCATGTCAGTGTAAGATCAGGCTTTGCCCTCCCCACCACCTTTTTTGCCTTAGCCCAGAGCTGTCTGGTAAAACTGCACTCCCACATAACATGGTACGCTGTCTCCCCAGCACCACACGATGGTCTCGGGCACAGAGGAGACCGGCCCAGACCGTGCCTGTGTATCTTGCCTCGCACCGGTAGCGTTCTGTGCAAGCAGGCCCAGTTCAGATCCTTCTGCCCATTACTCAGGCCTACTGCCTGAACACCCACCCAAACTGATGACGGTACCCCCAACAACGGAGACGGGTTTACCTTCCCTCTAACCACCGTGTACAGGACCCTTTGCTGCTTCCATATGCCATCTTCCAGGGCCTCAGGGTGAGCCCTCAGCCACTTGGCAACCCAGGCATAGTGCCACGGTAGCTGCTCTGACCTCGGACTTACATTGGACCAGTTCAGTATCCCTCTGGCAGCGTATAAAAAGAAATATTTCATACCTAAACTAGCCGGATGCCCCACCTCTGAAGCCATGTCCTGAAGCAGAGACGCCACAAAAACGGTGTCAAGTTTCAGGGGGAGGTCCGGCACATCCCTGCAACCCTCAGCCAAGCCCGACATCATGCGGCCACGTGCCACCCACTCATACCTCCCTCCCCATAGGAAATCGAAAATTGTTCTCGCCAGGGGCCGTCTGATGGCGACCGGCAGAGGGAAAACATATGCCAGGTGGAGCACAGAGGAGAGCATGTCCGCCTTGAGCACAAGCACTTTACCCAGAAGTGTCAGCTTCCTGGCCTTCCACAATGCTAATCTGGACTTCAATCGCTGAAAACGCCCCTCCCAGTTGACGGTAGCACTATTCATTGGTTGGAATTGTACACCTAAGATCTTTATTGGCCCTTGACACACCGATAGTCCACCCGGAGCAACATCACGCCCCTTCCAACTCCCTTCACTGTACATTTGCCAATGTTGAGCCTAGCTCCTGAGACCCTTCCAAAATCCTCAAAACCTCCAAAGCTCTCACCACACACTCGTCACTGTCCAGCAACAATGTTGTGTCATCAGTGTACTGTGAAAGTTTCACCCGTAGGTCCCCTCCCCCTGGAACCAGGGTCACCCTCACACTGGCGTCTGCTCTGATGGCCTCTGCAGGGGAATGCAGGGGGGGTGCTGAAGCCCTTCCACACCTTCAACATCTGGGTGCAGCAGATGCGGGAACATCTGGGTGCAGCAGAACCTGGAACTGTCGACAACCAGTCCAGAAACCTAGTGGGTCCCGCACATATCGTGCAGCAGAAACCACATCAGAAAAGCGACCGAAAAATTCCTTTAATGCCAAGTCTGTCATAAAAGGGTTGAACATATGGACAGAAATTATCCTAAAGTTAGGTCTGTCCATATTTACCACCTCACACAAATTCAACGGGTGCTTGTTTGCCAATCTAGCACACCTTGCAGTGACAGCCTGATGAGTCTCAGCTGAAACAAATGAAACATCATACCCGGTTGCCTGCTGATGCCACTGAATACAAAAAACGTCCTCCACCGTCAGATTCAACTGGCCCTTGATGATTCTGGTGCAAAACAAATCCCTTGGCATCACTTCCCTGTCGCTGCTCCTCCACTGGAACCTCAAAGTCCTGCGCAGTCCCACCCAAGGAATTGACCGGCCCTGGTTGGCAAACGCCATGTTAGAAAAAGAAGAAAAAACACAGCGCGCGCTTCTCAAATGTACAAGTGTCAAGAACAGATTTTTTTTTTTTTTTTTTATATTTTATTAGAAAAAAATCAACAGTACAGTAACCATTATACTCCCAACACATGACTTGGCACTGTGTCCCCATTCGCATCCCCACACCCCTGAAGTGAAACTGCCAATATCTCATGAAAGAAAAACAAACGACTCCAAAACAGAAAAACACAAGCAAAAGAAAGACACAATAAGAAAAACTGAAACATAACCTGTACCAGTGCACCTTTATCTTTTATAGCAACCCAAAACCACCTTTCCACTATTCTTTTGCAGCGTGATACCCCAACTTGTCCACATCCCACTTCATCCTTTCTGTCACCTCTAATTCGACCCCCTTAGCCACCCTCTCTGTACTCCACTGCACTCCACTTCATTCCGTACGAGCTCCTGTCTTGCCAGCCATAGCCCCCTTTTGTATAGGCTCAGGAGCAACCACAAAATCCCCCACCCACTCCTAATGTGGGCTCCTACAAAACCCCTCTCCACCACCTGCCATGTCAGTGTAAGATCAGGCTTTGCCCTCCCCACCACCTTTTTTGCCTTAGCCCAGAGCTGTCTGGTAAAACTGCACTCCCACATAACATGGTACGCTGTCTCCCCAGCACCACACGATGGTCTCGGGCACAGAGGAGACCGGCCCAGACCGTGCCTGTGTATCTTGCCTCGCACCGGTAGCGTTCTGTGCAAGCAGGCCCAGTTCAGATCCTTCTGCCCATTACTCAGGCCTACTGCCTGAACACCCACCCAAACTGATGACGGTACCCCCAACAACGGAGACGGGTTTACCTTCCCTCTAACCACCCTGTACAGGACCCTTTGCTGCTTCCATATGCCATCTTCCAGGGCCTCAGGGTGAGCCCTCAGCCACTTGGCAACCCAGGCATAGTGCCACGGTAGCTGCTCTGACCTCGGACTTACATTGGACCAGTTCAGTATCCCTCTGGCAGCGTATAAAAAGAAATATTTCATACCTAAACTAGCCGGATGCCCCACCTCTGAAGCCATGTCCTGAAGCAGAGACGACACAAAAATGGTGTCAAGTTTCAGGGGGAGGTCCGGCACATCCCTGCCACCCTCAGCCAAGCCCGACATCATGCGGCCACGTGCCACCCACTCATACCTCCCTCCCCATAGGAAATCGAAAATTGTTCTCGCCAGGGGCCGTCTGATGGCGACCGGCAGAGGGAAAACATATGCCAGGTGGAGCACAGAGGAGAGCATGTCCGCCTTGAGCACAAGCACTTTACCCAGAAGTGTCAGCTTCCTGGCCTTCCACAATGCTAATCTGGACTTCAATCGCTGAAAACGCCCCTCCCAGTTGACGGTAGCACTATTCATTGTTTGGAATTGTACACCTAAGATCTTTATTGGCCCTTGACACACCGATAGTCCACCCGGAGCAACATCACGCCCCTTCCAACTCCCTTTACTGTACATTTGCCAATGTTGAGCCTAGCTCCTGAGACCCTTCCAAAATCCTCAAAACCTCCAAAGCTCTCACCACACACTCGTCACTGTCCAGCAACAATGTTGTGTCATCAGTGTACTGTGAAAGTTTCACCCGTAGGTCCCCTCCCCCTGGAACCAGGGTCACCCTCACACTGGCGTCTGCTCTGATGGCCTCTGCAGGGGAATGCAGGGGGGGTGCTGAAGCCCTTCCACACCTTCAGCATCTGGGTGCAGCAGAACCGGGAACATCTGGGTGCAGCAGAACCTGGAACTGTCGACAACCAGTCCAGAAACCTAGTGGGTCCCGCACATATCGTGCAGCAGAAACCACATCAGAAAAGCGACCGAAAAATTCCTTTAATGCCAAGTCTGTCATAAAAGGGTTGAACTTATGGACAGAAATTATCCTAAAGTTAGGTCTGTCCATATTTACCACCTCACACAAATTCAACGGGTGCTTGTTTGCCAATCTAGCACACCTTGCAGTGACAGCCTGATGAGTCTCAGCTGAAACAAATGAAACATCATACCCGGTTGCCTGCTGATGCCACTGAATACAAAAAACGTCCTCCACCGTCAGATTCAACTGGCCCTTGATGATTCTGATGCAAAACAAATCCCTTGGCATCACTTCCCTGTCGCTGCTCCTCCACTGGAACCTCAAAGTCCTGCGCAGTCCCACCCAAGGAATTGACCGGTCCTGGTTGGCAAACGCCATGTTAGAAAAAGAAGAAAAAACACAGCCCGCGCTTCTCAAATGTACAAGTGTCAAGAACAGATTTTTTTTTTTTTTTTTTATATTTTATTAGAAAAAAATCAACAGTACAGTAACCAACACATGACTTGGCACTGTGTCCCCATTCGCATCCCCGCACCCCTGAAGTGAAACTGCCAATATCTCATGAAAGAAAAACAAACGACTCCAAAACAGAAAAACACAAGCAAAAGAAAGACACAATAAGAAAAACTGAAACATAACCTGTACCAGTGCACCATTATCTTTTATAGCAACCCAAAACCACCTTTCCACTTTTCTTTTGCAGCGTGATACCCCAACTTGTCCACATCCAACTTCATCCTTTCTGTCACCTCCCATTCGACCCCCTTAGCCACCCTCTCTGTAGTCCACTCCACTCCACTTCATTCCGTACAAGCTCCTGTCTTGCCAGCCATAGCCCCTTTTTGTATAGGCTCAGGAGCAACCACAAAATCCCCCACCCACTCCTAATGTGGGCTCCTACAAAACCCCTCTTCACCACCTGCCATGTCAGTGTAGGATCAGGCTTTGCCCTCCCCACCACCTTTTTTGCCTTAGCCCAGAGCTGTCTGGTAAAACTGCACTCCCACATAACATGGTACGCTGTCTCCCCAGCACCACACGATGGTCTCGGGCACAGAGGAGACCGGCCCAGACCGTGCCTGTGTATCTTGTCTCGCACCGGTAGCGTTCTGTGCAAGCAGGCCCAGTTCAGATCCTTCAGCCCATTAGTTTGGCCTACTGCCTGAACACCCACCGTAACTGATGACGGTACCCCCAACAACGGAGACGGGTTTACCTTCCCTCTAACCACCCTGTACAGGACCCTTTGCTGCTTCCATATGCCATCTTCCAGGGCCTTAGGGTGAGCCCTCAGCCACTTGGCAACCCAGGCATAGTGCCACGGTAGCTGCTTTGACCTCGGACCTACATTGGACCAGTTTAGTACCCTCTGGCAGCGTATAAAAAGAAATATTTCATACCTAAACTAGCCGGATGCCCCACCTCTGAAGCCATGTCCTGAAGCAGAGACGCCACAAAAACGGTGTCAAGTTTCAGGGGGAGGTCCGGCACATCCCTGCCACCCTCAGCCAAGCCCGACATCATGCGGCCAAGTGCCACCCACTCATACCTCCCTCCCCATAGGAAATTGAAAATTGTTCTCGCCAGGGGCCGTCTGATGGCGACCGGCAGAGGGAAAACAGAGCGGAGAGCATGTCCGCCTTGAGCACAAGCACTTTACCCAGAAGTGTCAGCTTCCTGGCATTCCACAATGCTAATCTGGACTTCACTCGCTGAAAACGCCCCTCCCAGTTGACGGTAGCACTATTCATTGGTTGGAATTGTACACCTAAGATCTGTATTGGCCCTTGACACACCGATAGTCCACCCGGAGCAACATCACGCCCCTTCCAACTCCCTTCACTGTACATTTGCCAATGTTGAGCCTAGCTCCTGAGACCCTTCAAAAATCCTCAAAACCTCCAAAGCTCTCACCACACACTCGTCACTGTCCAGCAACAATGTTGTGTCATCAGCGTACTGTGAAAGTTTCACCCGTAGGTCCCCTCCCCCTGGAACCAGGGTCACCCTCACACTGGCGTCTGCTCTGATGGCCTCTGCAGGGGAATGCAGGGGGGTGCTGAAGCCCTTCAACACCTTCAGCATCTGGGTGCAGCAGAACCGGGAACATCTGGGTGCAGCAGAACCTGGAACTGTCGACAACCGTTCCAGAAACCTAGTGGGTCCCGCACATATCGTGCAGCAGAAACCACATCAGAAAAGCGACCGAAAAATTCCTTTAATGCCAAGTCTGTCATAAAAGGGTTGAACATATGGACAGAAATTATCCTAAAGTTAGGTCTGTCCATATTTACCACCTCACACAAATTCAACGGGTGCTTGCTTGCCAATCTAGCACACCTTGCAGTGACAGCCTGATGAGTCTCAGCTGAAACAAATGAAACATCATACCCGGTTGCCTGCTGATGCCACTGAATACAAAAAACGTCCTCCACCGTCAGATTCAACTGGCCCTTGATGATTCTGGTGCAAAACAAATCCTTTGGCATCACTTCCCTGTCGCTGCTCCTCCACTGGAACCTCAAAGTCCTGCGCAGTCCCACCCGAGGAATTGTCCGGCCCTGGTTGGCAAACGCCATGTTAGAAAAAGAAGAAAATACACAGCGCGCGCTTCTCAATTGTACAATTGACAAGAACAGATTTTTTTTTTTTTTTTTTTTTTTTTTTATTAGAAAAAATCAACAGTACAGTAACCATTATACTCCCAACACATGACTTGGCACTGTGTCCCCATTCGCATCCCCGCACCCCTGAAGTGAAACTGCCAATATCTCATGAAAGAAAAACAAACGACTCCAAAACAGAAAAACACAAGCAAAAGAAAGACACAATAAGAAAAACTGAAACATAACCTGTACCAGTGCACCATTATCTTTTATAGCAACCCAAAACCACCTTTCCACTTTTCTTTTGCAGCGTGATACCCCAACTTGTCCACATCCAACTTCATCCTTTCTGTCACCTCCCATTCGACCCCCTTAGCCACCCTCTCTGTAGTCCACTCCACTCCACTCCATTCCGTACGAGCTCCTGTCTTGCCAGCCATAGCCCCCTTTTTTATAGGCTCAGGAGCAACCACAAAATCCCCCACCCACTCCTAATGTGGGCTCCTACAAAACCCCTCTCCACCACCTGCCATGTCAGTGTAAGATCAGGCTTTGCCCTCCCCACAACCTTTTTTGCCTTAGCCCAGAGCTGTCTGGTAAAACTGCACTCCCACATAACATGGTACGCTGTCTCCCCAGCACCACACGATGGTCTCGGGCACAGAGGAGACCGGCCCAGACCGTGCCTGTGTATCTTGTCTCGCACCGGTAGCGTTCTGTGCAAGCAGGCCCAGTTCAGATCCTTCTGCCCATTACTCAGGCCTACTGCCTGAACACCCACCAAAACTGATGACGGTACCCCCAACAACGGAGACGGGTTTACCTTCCCTCTAACCACCCTGTACAGGAGCCTTTGCTGCTTCCATATGCCATCTTCCAGGGCCTCAGCGTGAGCCCTCAGCCACTTGGCAACCCAGGCATAGTGCCACGGTAGCTGCTCTGACCTCGGACTTACATTGGACCAGTTCAGTATCCCTCTGGCAGCGTAAAAAAAGAAATATTTCATACCTAAACTAGCCGGATGCCCCACCTCTGAAGCCTAGTCCTGAAGCAGAGACGCCACAAAAATGGTGTCAAGTTTTAGGGGGAGGTCCGGCACATCCCTGCCACCCTCAGCCAAGCCCGACATCATGCGGCCACGTGCCACCCACTCATACCTCCCTCCCCATAGGAAATCGAAAATTGTTCTCGCCAGGGGCCGTCTGATGGCGACCGGCAGAGGGAAAACA
The DNA here is from genome assembly GCF_033026475.1 of Channa argus. Lineage (NCBI taxonomy): Eukaryota > Metazoa > Chordata > Actinopteri > Anabantiformes > Channidae > Channa > Channa argus. The sequence continues at coordinate 658,827 of NW_027125237.1, read as the reverse complement.
TATGCCAGGTGGAGCACAGAGGAGAGCATGTCCGCCTTGAGCACAAGCACTTTACCCAGAAGTGTCAGCTTCCTGGCCTTCCACAATGCTAATCTGGACTTCAATCGCTGAAAACGCCCCTCCCAGTTGACGGTAGCACTATTCATTGGTTGGAATTGTACACCTAAGATCTTTATTGGCCCTTGACACACCGATAGTCCACCCGGAGCAACATCACGCCCCTTCCAACTCCCTTCACTGTACATTTGCCAATGTTGAGCCTAGCTCCTGAGACCCTTCCAAAATCCTCAAAACCTCCAAAGCTCTCACCACACACTCGTCACTGTCCAGCAACAATGTTGTGTCATCAGTGTACTGTGAAAGTTTCACCCGTAGGTCCCCTCCCCCTGGAACCAGGGTCACCCTCACACTGGCGTCTGCTCTGATGGCCTCTGCAGGGGAATGCAGGGGGGGTGCTGAAGCCCTTCCACACCTTCAACATCTGGGTGCAGCAGATCCGGGAACATCTGGGTGCAGCAGAACCTGGAACTGTCGACAACCAGTCCAGAAACCTAGTGGGTCCCGCACATATCGTGCAGCAGAAACCACATCAGAAAAGCGACTGAAAAATTCCTTTAATGCCAAGTCTGTCATAAAAGGGTTGAACATATGGACAGAAATTATCCTAAAGTTAGGTCTGTCCATATTTACCACCTCACACAAATTCAACGGGTGCTTGTTTGCCAATCTAGCACACCTTGCAGTGACAGCCTGATGAGTCTCAGCTGAAACAAATGAAACATCATACCCGGTTGCCTGCTGATGCCACTGAATACAAAAAACGTCCTCCACCGTCAGATTCAACTGGCCCTTGATGATTCTGGTGCAAAACAAATCCCTTGGCATCACTTCCCTGTCGCTGCTCCTCCACTGGAACCTCAAAGTCCTGCGCAGTCCCACCCAAGGAATTGACCGGCCCTGGTTGGCAAACGCCATGTTAGAAAAAGAAGAAAAAACACAGCGCGCGCTTCTCAAATGTACAAGTGTCAAGAACAGATTTTTTTTTTTTTTTTTATATTTTATTAGAAAAAATCAACAGTACAGTAACCATTATACTCCCAACACATGACTTGGCACTGTGTCCCCATTCGCATCCCCGCACCCCTGAAGTGAAACTGCCCATATGTCATGAAAGAAAAACAAACGACTCCAAAACAGAAAAACACAAGCAAAAGAAAGACACAATAAGAAAAACTGAAACATAACCTGTACCAGTGCACCATTATCTTTTATAGCAACCCAAAACAACCTTTCCACTTTTCTTTTGCAGCGTGATACCCCAACTTGTCCACATCCAACTTCATCCTTTCTGTCACCTCCCATTCGACCCCCTTAGCCACCCTCTCTGTAGTCCACTCCACTCCACTCCATTCCGTACGAGCTCCTGTCTTGCCAGCCATAGCCCCCTTTTGTATAGGCTCAGGAGCAACCACAAAATCCCCCACCCACTCCTAATGTGGGCTCCTACAAAACCCCTCTCCACCACCTGCCATGTCAGTGTAAGATCAGGCTTTGCCCTCCCCACCACCTTTTTTGCCTTAGCCCAGAGCTGTCTGGCAAAACTGCACTCCCACATAACATGGTACGCTGTCTCCCCAGCACCACACGATGGTCTCGGGCACAGAGGAGACCGGCCCAGACCGTGCCTGTGTATCTTGCCTCGCACCGGTAGCGTTCTGTGCAAGCAGGCCCAGTTCAGATCCTTCTGCCCATTACTCAGGCCTACTGCCTGAAGACCCACCCAAACTGATGACGGTACCCCCAACACCGGAGACGGGTTTACATTCCCTCTAACCACCCTGTACAGGACCCTTTGCTGCTTCCATATGCCATCTTCCAGGGCCTTAGGGTGAGCCCTCAGCCACTTGGCAACCCAGGCATAGTGCCACGGTAGCTGCTCTGACCTCGGACTTACATTGGACCAGTTCAGTATCCCTCTGGCAGCGTATAAAAAGAAATATTTCATACCTAAACTAGCCGGATGCCCCACCTCTGAAGCCATGTCCTGAAGCAGAGACGCCACAAAAATGGTGTCAAGTTTCAGGGGGAGGTCCAGCACATCCCTGCCACCCTCAGCCAAGCCCGACATCATGCGGCCACGTGCCACCCACTCATACCTCCCTCCCCATAGGAAATCGAAAATTGTTCTCGCCAGGGGCCGTCTGATGGCGACCGGCAGAGGGAAAACATATGCCAGGTGGAGCACAGAGGAGAGCATGTCCGCCTTGAGCACAAGCACTTTACCCAGAAGTGTCAGCTTCCTGGCCTTTCACAATGCTAATCTGGACTTCAATCGCTGAAAACGCCCCTCCCAGTTGACGGTAGCACTATTCATTGGTTGGAATTGTACACCTAAGATCTTTATTGGCCCTTGACACACCGATAGTCCACCCGGAGCAACATCACGCCCCTTCCAACTCCCTTCACTGTACATTTGCCAATGTTGAGCCTAGCTCCTGAGACCCTTCCAAAATCCTCAAAACCTCCAAAGCTCTCACCACACACTCGTCACTGTCCAGCAACAATGTTGTGTCATCAGTGTACTGTGAAAGTTTCACCCGTAGGTCCCCTCCCCCTGGAACCAGGGTCACCCTCACACTGGCGTCTGCTCTGATGGCCTCTGCAGGGGAATGCAGGGGGGGTGCTGAAGCCCTTCCACACCTTCAGCATCTGGGTGCAGCAGATCCGGGAACATCTGGGTGCAGCAGAACCTGGAACTGTCGACAACCAGTCCAGAAACCTAGTGGGTCCCGCACATATCGTGCAGCAGAAACCACATCAGAAAAGCGACCGAAAAATTCCTTTAATGCCAAGTCTGTCATAAAAGGGTTGAACATATGGACAAAAATTATCCTAAAGTTAGGTCTGTCCATATTTACCACCTCACACAAATTCAACGGGTGCTTGTTTGCCAAGCTAGCACACCTTGCAGTGACAGCCTGATGAGTCTCAGCTGAAACAAATGAAACATCATACCCGGTTGCCTGCTGATGCCACTGAATACAAAAAACGTCCTCCACCGTCAGATTCAACTGGCCCTTGATGATTCTGGTGCAAAACAAATCCCTTGGCATCACTTCCCTGTCGCTGCTCCTCCACTGGAACCTCAAAGTCCTGCGCAGTCCCACCCAAGGAATTGACCGGCCCTGGTTGGCAAACGCCATGTTAGAAAAAGAAGAAAAAACACAGCCCGCGCTTCTCAAATGTACAAGTGTCAAGAACAGATTTTTTTTTTTTTTTAGATTTTATTAGAAAAAAATCAACAGTACAGTAACCATTATACTCCCAACACATGACTTGGCACTGTGTCCCCATTCGCATCCCCGCACCCCTGAAGTGAAACTGCCAATATCTCATGAAAGAAAAACAAACGACTCCAAAACAGAAAAACACAAGCAAAAGAAAGACACAATAAGAAAAACTGAAACATAACCTGTACCAGTGCACCATTATCTTTTATAGCAACCGAAAACCACCTTTCCACTTTTCTTTTGCAGCGTGATACCCCAACTTGTCCACATCCAACTTCATCCTTTCTGTCACCTCCCATTCGACCCCCTTAGCCACCCTCTCTGTAGTCCACTCCACTCCACTTCATTCCGTACGAGCTCCTGTCTTGCCAGCCATAGCCCCCTTTTGTATAGGCTCAGGAGCAACCACAAAATCCCCCACCCACTCCTAATGTGGGCTCCTACAAAACCCCTCTTCACCACCTGCCATGTCAGTGTAAGATCAGGCTTTGCCCTCCCCACCACCTTTTTTGCCTTAGCCCAGAGCTGTCTGGTAAAACTGCACTCCCACATAACATGGTACGCTGTCTCCCCAGCACCACACGATGGTCTCGGGCACAGAGGAGACCGGCCCAGACCGTGCCTGTGTATCTTGTCTCGCACCGGTAGCGTTCTGTGCAAGCAGGCCCAGTTCAGATCCTTCAGCCCATTAGTTTGGCCTACTGCCTGAACACCCACCGTAACTGAGGACGGTACCCCCAACAACGGAGACGGGTTTACCTTCCCTCTAACCACCCTGTACAGGACCCTTTGCTGCTTCCATATGCCATCTTCCAGGGCCTTAGGGTGAGCCCTCAGCCACTTGGCAACCCAGGCATAGTGCCACGGTAGCTGCTCTGACCTCGGATCTACATTGGACCAGTTTAGTACCCTCTGGCAGCGTATAAAAAGAAATATTTCATACCTAAACTAGCCGGATGCCCCACCTCTGAAGCCATGTCCTGAAGCAGAGACGCCACAAAAACGGTGTCAAGTTTCAGGGGGAGGTCCGGCACATCCCTGCCACCCTCAGCCAAGCCCGACATCATGCGGCCAAGTGCCACCCACTCATACCTCCCTCCCCATAGGAAATTGAAAATTGTTCTCGCCAGGGGCCGTCTGATGGCGACCGGCAGAGGGAAAACAGAGTGGAGAGCATGTCCGCCTTGAGCACAAGCACTTTACCCAGAAGTGTCAGCTTCCTGGCATTCCACAATGCTAATCTGGACTTCACTCGCTGAAAACGCCCCTCCCAGTTGACGGTAGCACTATTCATTGGTTGGAATTGTACACCTAAGATCTGTATTGGCCCTTGACACACCGATAGTCCACCCGGAGCAACATCACGCCCCTTCCAACTCCCTTCACTGTACATTTGCAATGTTGAGCCTAGCTCCTGAGACCCTTCAAAAATCCTCAAAACCTCCAAAGCTCTCACCACACACTCGTCACTGTCCAGCAACAATGTTGTGTCATCAGCGTACTGTGACAGTTTCACCCGTAGGTCCCCTCCCCCTGGAACCAGGGTCACCCTCACACTGGCGTCTGCTCTGATGGCCTCTGCAGGGGAATGCAGGGGGGTGCTGAAGCCCTTCAACACCTTCAGCATCTGGGTGCAGCAGAACCGGGAACATCTGGGTGCAGCAGAACCTGGAACTGTCGACAACCGGTCCAGAAACATAGTGGGTCATGCACATGTCGTGCAGCAGAAACCACATCAGAAAAGCGACCGAAAAATTCCTTTAATGCCAAGTCTGTCATAAAAGGGTTGAACATATGGACAGAAATTATCCTAAAGTTAGGTCTGTCCATATTTACCACCTCACACAAATTCAACGGGTGCTTGTTTGCCAATCTAGCACACCTTGCAGTGACAGCCTGATGAGTCTCAGCTGAAACAAATGAAACATCATACCCGGTTGCCTGCTGATGCCACTGAATACAAAAAACGTCCTCCACCGTCAGATTCAACTGGCCCTTGATGATTCTGGTGCAAAACAAATCCCTTGGCATCACTTCCCTGTCGCTGCTCCTCCACTGGAACCTCAAAGTCCTGCGCAGTCCCACCCGAGGAATTGTCCGGCCCTGGTTGGCAAACGCCATGTTAGAAAAAGAAGAAAATACACAGCGCGCGCTTCTCAATTGTACAATTGACAAGAACAGATTTTTTTTTTTTTTTTTTTTTTTTATTAGAAAAAATCAACAGTACAGTAACCATTATACTCCCAACACATGACTTGGCACTGTGTCCCCATTCGCATCCCCGCACCCCTGAAGTGAAACTGCCCATATGTCATGAAAGAAAAACAAACGACTCCAAAACAGAAAAACACAAGCAAAAGAAAGACACAATAAGAAAAACTGAAACATAACCTGTACCAGTGCACCATTATCTTTTATAGCAACCCAAAACCACCTTTCCAATTTTCTTTTGCAGCGTGATACCCCAACTTGTCCACATCCAACTTCATCCTTTCTGTCACCTCCCATTCGACCCCCTTAGCCACCCTCTCTGTAGTCCACTCCACTCCACTCCATTCCGTACGAGCTCCTGTCTTGCCAGCCATAGCCCCCTTTTTTACAGGCTCAGGAGCAACCACAAAATCCCCCACCCACTCCTAATGTGGGCTCCTACAAAACCCCTCTCCACCACCTGCCATGTCAGTGTAAGATCAGGCTTTGCCCTCCCCACAACCTTTTTTGCCTTAGCCCAGAGCTGTCTGGTAAAACTGCACTCCCACATAACATGGTACGCTGTCTCCCCAGCACCACACGATGGTCTCGGGCACAGAGGAGACCGGCCCAGACCGTGCCTGTGTATCTTGTCTCGCACCGGTAGCGTTCTGTGCAAGCAGGCCCAGTTCAGATCCTTCTGCCCATTACTCAGGCCTACTGCCTGAACACCCACCAAAACTGATGACGGTAACCCCAACAACGGAGACGGGTTTACCTTCCCTCTAACCACCCTGTACAGGAGCCTTTGCTGCTTCCATATGCCATCTTCCAGGGCCTCAGCGTGAGCCCTCAGCCACTTGGCAACCCAGGCATAGTGCCACGGTAGCTGCTCTGACCTCGGACTTACATTGGACCAGTTCAGTATCCCTCTGGCAGCGTAAAAAAAGAAATATTTCATACCTAAACTAGCCGGATGCCCCACCTCTGAAGCCTTGTCCTGAAGCAGAGACGCCACAAAAATGGTGTCAAGTTTTAGGGGGAGGTCCGGCACATCCCTGCCACCCTCAGCCAAGCCCGACATCATGCGGCCGCGTGCCACCCACTCATACCTCCCTCCCCATAGGTAATCGAAAATTGTTCTCGCCAGGGGCCGTCTGATGGCGACCGGCAGAGGGAAAACATATGCCAGGTGGAGCACAGAGGAGAGCATGTCCGCCTTGAGCACAAGCACTTTACCCAGAAGTGTCAGCTTCCTGGCCTTCCACAATGCTAATCTGGACTTCAATCGCTGAAAACGCCCCTCCCAGTTGACGGTAGCACTATTCATTGTTTGGAATTGTACACCTAAGATCTTTATTGGCCCTTGACACACCGATAGTCCACCCGGAGCAACATCACGCCCCTTCCAACTCCCTTCACTGTACATTTGCCAATGTTGAGCCTAGCTCCTGAGACCCTTCCAAAATCCTCAAAACCTCCAAAGCTCTCACCACACACTCGTCACTGTCCAGCAACAATGTTGTGTCATCAGTGTACTGTGAAAGTTTCACCCGTAGGTCCCCTCCCCCTGGAACCAGGGTCACCCTCACACTGGCGTCTGCTCTGATGGCCTCTGCAGGGGAATGCAGGGGGGGTGCTGAAGCCCTTCCACACCTTCAACATCTGGGTGCAGCAGATGCGGGAACATCTGGGTGCAGCAGAACCTGGAACTGTCGACAACCAGTCCAGAAACCTAGTGGGTCCCGCACATATCGTGCAGCAGAAACCACATCAGAAAAGCGACCGAAAAATTCCTTTAATGCCAAGTCTGTCATAAAAGGGTTGAACATATGGACAGAAATTATCCTAAAGTTAGGTCTGTCCATATTTACCACCTCACACAAATTCAACGGGTGCTTGTTTGCCAATCTAGCACACCTTGCAGTGACAGCCTGATGAGTCTCAGCTGAAACAAATGAAACATCATACCCGGTTGCCTGCTGATGCCACTGAATACAAAAAACGTCCTCCACCGTCAGATTCAACTGGCCCTTGATGATTCTGGTGCAAAACAAATCCCTTGGCATCACTTCCCTGTCGCTGCTCCTCCACTGGAACCTCAAAGTCCTGCGCAGTCCCACCCAAGGAATTGACCGGCCCTGGTTGGCAAACGCCATGTTAGAAAAAGAAGAAAAAACACAGCGCGCGCTTCTCAAATGTACAAGTGTCAAGAACAGATTTTTTTTTTTTTTTTTTATATTTTATTAGAAAAAAATCAACAGTACAGTAACCATTATACTCCCAACACATGACTTGGCACTGTGTCCCCATTCGCATCCCCACACCCCTGAAGTGAAACTGCCAATATCTCATGAAAGAAAAACAAACGACTCCAAAACAGAAAAACACAAGCAAAAGAAAGACACAATAAGAAAAACTGAAACATAACCTGTACCAGTGCACCTTTATCTTTTATAGCAACCCAAAACCACCTTTCCACTATTCTTTTGCAGCGTGATACCCCAACTTGTCCACATCCCACTTCATCCTTTCTGTCACCTCTAATTCGACCCCCTTAGCCACCCTCTCTGTACTCCACTGCACTCCACTTCATTCCGTACGAGCTCCTGTCTTGCCAGCCATAGCCCCCTTTTGTATAGGCTCAGGAGCAACCACAAAATCCCCCACCCACTCCTAATGTGGGCTCCTACAAAACCCCTCTCCACCACCTGCCATGTCAGTGTAAGATCAGGCTTTGCCCTCCCCACCACCTTTTTTGCCTTAGCCCAGAGCTGTCTGGTAAAACTGCACTCCCACATAACATGGTACGCTGTCTCCCCAGCACCACACGATGGTCTCGGGCACAGAGGAGACCGGCCCAGACCGTGCCTGTGTATCTTGCCTCGCACCGGTAGCGTTCTGTGCAAGCAGGCCCAGTTCAGATCCTTCTGCCCATTACTCAGGCCTACTGCCTGAACACCCACCCAAACTGATGACGGTACCCCCAACAACGGAGACGGGTTTACCTTCCCTCTAACCACCCTGTACAGGAGCCTTTGCTGCTTCCATATGCCATCTTCCAGGGCCTCAGCGTGAGCCCTCAGCCACTTGGCAACCCAGGCATAGTGCCACGGTAGCTGCTCTGACCTCGGACTTACATTGGACCAGTTCAGTATCCCTCTGGCAGCGTAAAAAAAGAAATATTTCATACCTAAACTAGCCGGATGCCCCACCTCTGAAGCCTTGTCCTGAAGCAGAGACGCCACAAAAATGGTGTCAAGTTTTAGGGGGAGGTCCGGCACATCCCTGCCACCCTCAGCCAAGCCCGACATCATGCGGCCACGTGCCACCCACTCATACCTCCCTCCCCATAGGTAATCGAAAATTGTTCTCGCCAGGGGCCGTCTGATGGCGACCGGCAGAGGGAAAACATATGCCAGGTGGAGCACAGAGGAGAGCATGTCCGCCTTGAGCACAAGCACTTTACCCAGAAGTGTCAGCTTCCTGGCCTTCCACAATGCTAATCTGGACTTCAATCGCTGAAAACGCCCCTCCCAGTTGACGGTAGCACTATTCATTGTTTGGAATTGTACACCTAAGATCTTTATTGGCCCTTGACACACCGATAGTCCACCCGGAGCAACATCACGCCCCTTCCAACTCCCTTCACTGTACATTTGCCAATGTTGAGCCTAGCTCCTGAGACCCTTCCAAAATCCTCAAAACCTCCAAAGCTCTCACCACACACTCGTCACTGTCCAGCAACAATGTTGTGTCATCAGTGTACTGTGAAAGTTTCACCCGTAGGTCCCCTCCCCCTGGAACCAGGGTCACCCTCACACTGGCGTCTGCTCTGATGGCCTCTGCAGGGGAATGCAGGGGGGGTGCTGAAGCCCTTCCACACCTTCAACATCTGGGTGCAGCAGATGCGGGAACATCTGGGTGCAGCAGAACCTGGAACTGTCGACAACCAGTCCAGAAACCTAGTGGGTCCCGCACATATCGTGCAGCAGAAACCACATCAGAAAAGCGACCGAAAAATTCCTTTAATGCCAAGTCTGTCATAAAAGGGTTGAACATATGGACAGAAATTATCCTAAAGTTAGGTCTGTCCATATTTACCACCTCACACAAATTCAACGGGTGCTTGTTTGCCAATCTAGCACACCTTGCAGTGACAGCCTGATGAGTCTCAGCTGAAACAAATGAAACATCATACCCGGTTGCCTGCTGATGCCACTGAATACAAAAAACGTCCTCCACCGTCAGATTCAACTGGCCCTCGATGATTCTGGTGCAAAACAAATCCCTTGGCATCACTTCCCTGTCGCTGCTCCTCCACTGGAACCTCAAAGTCCTGCGCAGTCCCACCCAAGGAATTGACCGGCCCTGGTTGGCAAACGCCATGTTAGAAAAAGAAGAAAAAACACAGCGCGCGCTTCTCAAATGTACAAGTGTCAAGAACAGATTTTTTTTTTTTTTTATATTTTATTAGAAAAAAATCAACAGTACAGTAACCATTATACTCCCAACACATGACTTGGCACTGTGTCCCCATTCGCATCCCCACACCCCTGAAGTGAAACTGCCAATATCTCATGAAAGAAAAACAAACGACTCCAAAACAGAAAAACACAAGCAAAAGAAAGACACAATAAGAAAAACTGAAACATAACCTGTACCAGTGCACCTTTATCTTTTATAGCAACCCAAAACCACCTTTCCACTATTCTTTTGCAGCGTGATACCCCAACTTGTCCACATCCCACTTCATCCTTTCTGTCACCTCTAATTCGACCCCCTTAGCCACCCTCTCTGTACTCCACTGCACTCCACTTCATTCCGTACGAGCTCCTGTCTTGCCAGCCATAGCCCCCTTTTGTATAGGCTCAGGAGCAACCACAAAATCCCCCACCCACTCCTAATGTGGGCTCCTACAAAACCCCTCTCCACCACCTGCCATGTCAGTGTAAGATCAGGCTTTGCCCTCCCCACCACCTTTTTTGCCTTAGCCCAGAGCTGTCTGGTAAAACTGCACTCCCACATAACATGGTACGCTGTCTCCCCAGCACCACACGATGGTCTCGGGCACAGAGGAGACCGGCCCAGACCGTGCCTGTGTATCTTGCCTCGCACCGGTAGCGTTCTGTGCAAGCAGGCCCAGTTCAGATCCTTCTGCCCATTACTCAGGCCTACTGCCTGAACACCCACCCAAACTGATGACGGTACCCCCAACAACGGAGACGGGTTTACCTTCCCTCTAACCACCCTGTACAGGACCCTTTGCTGCTTCCATATGCCATCTTCCAGGGCCTCAGGGTGAGCCCTCAGCCACTTGGCAACCCAGGCATAGTGCCACGGTAGCTGCTCTGACCTCGGACTTACATTGGACCAGTTCAGTATCCCTCTGGCAGCGTATAAAAAGAAATATTTCATACCTAAACTAGCCGGATGCCCCACCTCTGAAGCCATGTCCTGAAGCAGAGACGACACAAAAATGGTGTCAAGTTTCAGGGGGAGGTCCGGCACATCCCTGCCACCCTCAGCCAAGCCCGACATCATGCGGCCACGTGCCACCCACTCATACCTCCCTCCCCATAGGAAATCGAAAATTGTTCTCGCCAGGGGCCGTCTGATGGCGACCGGCAGAGGGAAAACATATGCCAGGTGGAGCACAGAGGAGAGCATGTCCGCCTTGAGCACAAGCACTTTACCCAGAAGTGTCAGCTTCCTGGCCTTCCACAATGCTAATCTGGACTTCAATCGCTGAAAACGCCCCTCCCAGTTGACGGTAGCACTATTCATTGTTTGGAATTGTACACCTAAGATCTTTATTGGCCCTTGACACACCGATAGTCCACCCGGAGCAACATCACGCCCCTTCCAACTCCCTTTACTGTACATTTGCCAATGTTGAGCCTAGCTCCTGAGACCCTTCCAAAATCCTCAAAACCTCCAAAGCTCTCACCACACACTCGTCACTGTCCAGCAACAATGTTGTGTCATCAGTGTACTGTGAAAGTTTCACCCGTAGGTCCCCTCCCCCTGGAACCAGGGTCACCCTCACACTGGCGTCTGCTCTGATGGCCTCTGCAGGGGAATGCAGGGGGGGTGCTGAAGCCCTTCCACACCTTCAGCATCTGGGTGCAGCAGAACCGGGAACATCTGGGTGCAGCAGAACCTGGAACTGTCGACAACCAGTCCAGAAACCTAGTGGGTCCCGCACATATCGTGCAGCAGAAACCACATCAGAAAAGCGACCGAAAAATTCCTTTAATGCCAAGTCTGTCATAAAAGGGTTGAACTTATGGACAGAAATTATCCTAAAGTTAGGTCTGTCCATATTTACCACCTCACACAAATTCAACGGGTGCTTGTTTGCCAATCTAGCACACCTTGCAGTGACAGCCTGATGAGTCTCAGCTGAAACAAATGAAACATCATACCCGGTTGCCTGCTGATGCCACTGAATACAAAAAACGTCCTCCACCGTCAGATTCAACTGGCCCTTGATGATTCTGATGCAAAACAAATCCCTTGGCATCACTTCCCTGTCGCTGCTCCTCCACTGGAACCTCAAAGTCCTGCGCAGTCCCACCCAAGGAATTGACCGGTCCTGGTTGGCAAACGCCATGTTAGAAAAAGAAGAAAAAACACAGCCCGCGCTTCTCAAATGTACAAGTGTCAAGAACAGATTTTTTTTTTTTTTTTTATATTTTATTAGAAAAAAATCAACAGTACAGTAACCAACACATGACTTGGCACTGTGTCCCCATTCGCATCCCCGCACCCCTGAAGTGAAACTGCCAATATCTCATGAAAGAAAAACAAACGACTCCAAAACAGAAAAACACAAGCAAAAGAAAGACACAATAAGAAAAACTGAAACATAACCTGTACCAGTGCACCATTATCTTTTATAGCAACCCAAAACCACCTTTCCACTTTTCTTTTGCAGCGTGATACCCCAACTTGTCCACATCCAACTTCATCCTTTCTGTCACCTCCCATTCGACCCCCTTAGCCACCCTCTCTGTAGTCCACTCCACTCCACTTCATTCCGTACAAGCTCCTGTCTTGCCAGCCATAGCCCCTTTTTGTATAGGCTCAGGAGCAACCACAAAATCCCCCACCCACTCCTAATGTGGGCTCCTACAAAACCCCTCTTCACCACCTGCCATGTCAGTGTAGGATCAGGCTTTGCCCTCCCCACCACCTTTTTTGCCTTAGCCCAGAGCTGTCTGGTAAAACTGCACTCCCACATAACATGGTACGCTGTCTCCCCAGCACCACACGATGGTCTCGGGCACAGAGGAGACCGGCCCAGACCGTGCCTGTGTATCTTGTCTCGCACCGGTAGCGTTCTGTGCAAGCAGGCCCAGTTCAGATCCTTCAGCCCATTAGTTTGGCCTACTGCCTGAACACCCACCGTAACTGATGACGGTACCCCCAACAACGGAGACGGGTTTACCTTCCCTCTAACCACCCTGTACAGGACCCTTTGCTGCTTCCATATGCCATCTTCCAGGGCCTTAGGGTGAGCCCTCAGCCACTTGGCAACCCAGGCATAGTGCCACGGTAGCTGCTTTGACCTCGGACCTACATTGGACCAGTTTAGTACCCTCTGGCAGCGTATAAAAAGAAATATTTCATACCTAAACTAGCCGGATGCCCCACCTCTGAAGCCATGTCCTGAAGCAGAGACGCCACAAAAACGGTGTCAAGTTTCAGGGGGAGGTCCGGCACATCCCTGCCACCCTCAGCCAAGCCCGACATCATGCGGCCAAGTGCCACCCACTCATACCTCCCTCCCCATAGGAAATTGAAAATTGTTCTCGCCAGGGGCCGTCTGATGGCGACCGGCAGAGGGAAAACAGAGCGGAGAGCATGTCCGCCTTGAGCACAAGCACTTTACCCAGAAGTGTCAGCTTCCTGGCATTCCACAATGCTAATCTGGACTTCACTCGCTGAAAACGCCCCTCCCAGTTGACGGTAGCACTATTCATTGGTTGGAATTGTACACCTAAGATCTGTATTGGCCCTTGACACACCGATAGTCCACCCGGAGCAACATCACGCCCCTTCCAACTCCCTTCACTGTACATTTGCCAATGTTGAGCCTAGCTCCTGAGACCCTTCAAAAATCCTCAAAACCTCCAAAGCTCTCACCACACACTCGTCACTGTCCAGCAACAATGTTGTGTCATCAGCGTACTGTGAAAGTTTCACCCGTAGGTCCCCTCCCCCTGGAACCAGGGTCACCCTCACACTGGCGTCTGCTCTGATGGCCTCTGCAGGGGAATGCAGGGGGGTGCTGAAGCCCTTCAACACCTTCAGCATCTGGGTGCAGCAGAACCGGGAACATCTGGGTGCAGCAGAACCTGGAACTGTCGACAACCGTTCCAGAAACCTAGTGGGTCCCGCACATATCGTGCAGCAGAAACCACATCAGAAAAGCGACCGAAAAATTCCTTTAATGCCAAGTCTGTCATAAAAGGGTTGAACATATGGACAGAAATTATCCTAAAGTTAGGTCTGTCCATATTTACCACCTCACACAAATTCAACGGGTGCTTGCTTGCCAATCTAGCACACCTTGCAGTGACAGCCTGATGAGTCTCAGCTGAAACAAATGAAACATCATACCCGGTTGCCTGCTGATGCCACTGAATACAAAAAACGTCCTCCACCGTCAGATTCAACTGGCCCTTGATGATTCTGGTGCAAAACAAATCCTTTGGCATCACTTCCCTGTCGCTGCTCCTCCACTGGAACCTCAAAGTCCTGCGCAGTCCCACCCGAGGAATTGTCCGGCCCTGGTTGGCAAACGCCATGTTAGAAAAAGAAGAAAATACACAGCGCGCGCTTCTCAATTGTACAATTGACAAGAACAGATTTTTTTTTTTTTTTTTTTTTTTTTTTTATTAGAAAAAATCAACAGTACAGTAACCATTATACTCCCAACACATGACTTGGCACTGTGTCCCCATTCGCATCCCCGCACCCCTGAAGTGAAACTGCCAATATCTCATGAAAGAAAAACAAACGACTCCAAAACAGAAAAACACAAGCAAAAGAAAGACACAATAAGAAAAACTGAAACATAACCTGTACCAGTGCACCATTATCTTTTATAGCAACCCAAAACCACCTTTCCACTTTTCTTTTGCAGCGTGATACCCCAACTTGTCCACATCCAACTTCATCCTTTCTGTCACCTCCCATTCGACCCCCTTAGCCACCCTCTCTGTAGTCCACTCCACTCCACTCCATTCCGTACGAGCTCCTGTCTTGCCAGCCATAGCCCCCTTTTTTATAGGCTCAGGAGCAACCACAAAATCCCCCACCCACTCCTAATGTGGGCTCCTACAAAACCCCTCTCCACCACCTGCCATGTCAGTGTAAGATCAGGCTTTGCCCTCCCCACAACCTTTTTTGCCTTAGCCCAGAGCTGTCTGGTAAAACTGCACTCCCACATAACATGGTACGCTGTCTCCCCAGCACCACACGATGGTCTCGGGCACAGAGGAGACCGGCCCAGACCGTGCCTGTGTATCTTGTCTCGCACCGGTAGCGTTCTGTGCAAGCAGGCCCAGTTCAGATCCTTCTGCCCATTACTCAGGCCTACTGCCTGAACACCCACCCAAACTGATGACGGTACCCCCAACAACGGAGACGGGTTTACCTTCCCTCTAACCACCCTGTACAGGAGCCTTTGCTGCTTCCATATGCCATCTTCCAGGGCCTCAGCGTGAGCCCTCAGCCACTTGGCAACCCAGGCATAGTGCCACGGTAGCTGCTCTGACCTCGGACTTACATTGGACCAGTTCAGTATCCCTCTGGCAGCGTAAAAAAAGAAATATTTCATACCTAAACTAGCCGGATGCCCCACCTCTGAAGCCTAGTCCTGAAGCAGAGACGCCACAAAAATGGTGTCAAGTTTTAGGGGGAGGTCCGGCACATCCCTGCCACCCTCAGCCAAGCCCGACATCATGCGGCCACGTGCCACCCACTCATACCTCCCTCCCCATAGGAAATCGAAAATTGTTCTCGCCAGGGGCCGTCTGATGGCGACCGGCAGAGGGAAAACATATGCCAGGTGGAGCACAGAGGAGAGCATGTCCGCCTTGAGCACAAGCACTTTACCCAGAAGTGTCAGCTTCCTGGCCTTCCACAATGCTAATCTGGACTTCAATCGCTGAAAACGCCCCTCCCAGTTGACGGTAGCACTATTCATTGGTTGGAATTGTACACCTAAGATCTTTATTGGCCCTTGACACACCGATAGTCCACCCGGAGCAACATCACGCCCCTTCCAACTCCCTTCACTGTACATTTGCCAATGTTGAGCCTAGCTCCTGAGACCCTTCCAAAATCCTCAAAACCTCCAAAGCTCTCACCACACACTCGTCACTGTCCAGCAACAATGTTGTGTCATCAGTGTACTGTGAAAGTTTCACCCGTAGGTCCCCTCCCCCTGGAACCAGGGTCACCCTCACACTGGCGTCTGCTCTGATGGCCTCTGCAGGGGAATGCAGGGGGGGTGCTGAAGCCCTTCCACACCTTCAACATCTGGGTGCAGCAGATCCGGGAACATCTGGGTGCAGCAGAACCTGGAACTGTCGACAACCAGTCCAGAAACCTAGTGGGTCCCGCACATATCGTGCAGCAGAAACCACATCAGAAAAGCGACCGAAAAATTCCTTTAATGCCAAGTCTGTCATAAAAGGGTTGAACATATGGACAGAAATTATCCTAAAGTTAGGTCTGTCCATATTTACCACCTCACACAAATTCAACGGGTGCTTGTTTGCCAATCTAGCACACCTTGCAGTGACAGCCTGATGAGTCTCAGCTGAAACAAATGAAACATCATACCCGGTTGCCTGCTGATGCCACTGAATACAAAAAACGTCCTCCACCGTCAGATTCAACTGGCCCTTGATGATTCTGGTGCAAAACAAATCCCTTGGCATCACTTCCCTGTCGCTGCTCCTCCACTGGAACCTCAAAGTCCTGCGCAGTCCCACCCAAGGAATTGACCGGCCCTGGTTGGCAAACGCCATGTTAGAAAAAGAAGAAAAAACACAGCGCGCGCTTCTCAAATGTACAAGTGTCAAGAACAGATTTTTTTTTTTTTTTTTATATTTTATTAGAAAAAATCAACAGTACAGTAACCATTATACTCCCAACACATGACTTGGCACTGTGTCCCCATTCGCATCCCCGCACCCCTGAAGTGAAACTGCCCATATGTCATGAAAGAAAAACAAACGACTCCAAAACAGAAAAACACAAGCAAAAGAAAGACACAATAAGAAAAACTGAAACATAACCTGTACCAGTGCACCATTATCTTTTATAGCAACCCAAAACAACCTTTCCACTTTTCTTTTGCAGCGTGATACCCCAACTTGTCCACATCCAACTTCATCCTTTCTGTCACCTCCCATTCGACCCCCTTAGCCACCCTCTCTGTAGTCCACTCCACTCCACTCCATTCCGTACGAGCTCCTGTCTTGCCAGCCATAGCCCCCTTTTGTATAGGCTCAGGAGCAACCACAAAATCCCCCACCCACTCCTAATGTGGGCTCCTACAAAACCCCTCTCCACCACCTGCCATGTCAGTGTAAGATCAGGCTTTGCCCTCCCCACCACCTTTTTTGCCTTAGCCCAGAGCTGTCTGGCAAAACTGCACTCCCACATAACATGGTACGCTGTCTCCCCAGCACCACACGATGGTCTCGGGCACAGAGGAGACCGGCCCAGACCGTGCCTGTGTATCTTGCCTCGCACCGGTAGCGTTCTGTGCAAGCAGGCCCAGTTCAGATCCTTCTGCCCATTACTCAGGCCTACTGCCTGAAGACCCACCCAAACTGATGACGGTACCCCCAACACCGGAGACGGGTTTACCTTCCCTCTAACCACCCTGTACAGGACCCTTTGCTGCTTCCATATGCCATCTTCCAGGGCCTTAGGGTGAGCCCTCAGCCACTTGGCAACCCAGGCATAGTGCCACGGTAGCTGCTCTGACCTCGGACTTACATTGGACCAGTTCAGTATCCCTCTGGCAGCGTATAAAAAGAAATATTTCATACCTAAACTAGCCGGATGCCCCACCTCTGAAGCCATGTCCTGAAGCAGAGACGCCACAAAAATGGTGTCAAGTTTCAGGGGGAGGTCCAGCACATCCCTGCCACCCTCAGCCAAGCCCGACATCATGCGGCCACGTGCCACCCACTCATACCTCCCTCCCCATAGGAAATCGAAAATTGTTCTCGCCAGGGGCCGTCTGATGGCGACCGGCAGAGGGAAAACATATGCCAGGTGGAGCACAGAGGAGAGCATGTCCGCCTTGAGCACAAGCACTTTACCCAGAAGTGTCAGCTTCCTGGCCTTTCACAATGCTAATCTGGACTTCAATCGCTGAAAACGCCCCTCCCAGTTGACGGTAGCACTATTCATTGGTTGGAATTGTACACCTAAGATCTTTATTGGCCCTTGACACACCGATAGTCCACCCGGAGCAACATCACGCCCCTTCCAACTCCCTTCACTGTACATTTGCCAATGTTGAGCCTAGCTCCTGAGACCCTTCCAAAATCCTCAAAACCTCCAAAGCTCTCACCACACACTCGTCACTGTCCAGCAACAATGTTGTGTCATCAGTGTACTGTGAAAGTTTCACCCGTAGGTCCCCTCCCCCTGGAACCAGGGTCACCCTCACACTGGCGTCTGCTCTGATGGCCTCTGCAGGGGAATGCAGGGGGGGTGCTGAAGCCCTTCCACACCTTCAGCATCTGGGTGCAGCAGATCCGGGAACATCTGGGTGCAGCAGAACCTGGAACTGTCGACAACCAGTCCAGAAACCTAGTGGGTCCCGCACATATCGTGCAGCAGAAACCACATCAGAAAAGCGACCGAAAAATTCCTTTAATGCCAAGTCTGTCATAAAAGGGTTGAACATATGGACAAAAATTATCCTAAAGTTAGGTCTGTCCATATTTACCACCTCACACAAATTCAACGGGTGCTTGTTTGCCAAGCTAGCACACCTTGCAGTGACAGCCTGATGAGTCTCAGCTGAAACAAATGAAACATCATACCCGGTTGCCTGCTGATGCCACTGAATACAAAAAACGTCCTCCACCGTCAGATTCAACTGGCCCTTGATGATTCTGGTGCAAAACAAATCCCTTGGCATCACTTCCCTGTCGCTGCTCCTCCACTGGAACCTCAAAGTCCTGCGCAGTCCCACCCAAGGAATTGACCGGCCCTGGTTGGCAAACGCCATGTTAGAAAAAGAAGAAAAAACACAGCCCGCGCTTCTCAAATGTACAAGTGTCAAGAACAGATTTTTTTTTTTTTTTTAGATTTTATTAGAAAAAAATCAACAGTACAGTAACCATTATACTCCCAACACATGACTTGGCACTGTGTCCCCATTCGCATCCCCGCACCCCTGAAGTGAAACTGCCAATATCTCATGAAAGAAAAACAAACGACTCCAAAACAGAAAAACACAAGCAAAAGAAAGACACAATAAGAAAAACTGAAACATAACCTGTACCAGTGCACCATTATCTTTTATAGCAACCGAAAACCACCTTTCCACTTTTCTTTTGCAGCGTGATACCCCAACTTGTCCACATCCAACTTCATCCTTTCTGTCACCTCCCATTCGACCCCCTTAGCCACCCTCTCTGTAGTCCACTCCACTCCACTTCATTCCGTACGAGCTCCTGTCTTGCCAGCCATAGCCCCCTTTTGTATAGGCTCAGGAGCAACCACAAAATCCCCCACCCACTCCTAATGTGGGCTCCTACAAAACCCCTCTTCACCACCTGCCATGTCAGTGTAAGATCAGGCTTTGCCCTCCCCACCACCTTTTTTGCCTTAGCCCAGAGCTGTCTGGTAAAACTGCACTCCCACATAACATGGTACGCTGTCTCCCCAGCACCACACGATGGTCTCGGGCACAGAGGAGACCGGCCCAGACCGTGCCTGTGTATCTTGTCTCGCACCGGTAGCGTTCTGTGCAAGCAGGCCCAGTTCAGATCCTTCAGCCCATTAGTTTGGCCTACTGCCTGAACACCCACCGTAACTGAGGACGGTACCCCCAACAACGGAGACGGGTTTACCTTCCCTCTAACCACCCTGTACAGGACCCTTTGCTGCTTCCATATGCCATCTTCCAGGGCCTTAGGGTGAGCCCTCAGCCACTTGGCAACCCAGGCATAGTGCCACGGTAGCTGCTCTGACCTCGGACCTACATTGGACCAGTTTAGTACCCTCTGGCAGCGTATAAAAAGAAATATTTCATACCTAAACTAGCCGGATGCCCCACCTCTGAAGCCATGTCCTGAAGCAGAGACGCCACAAAAACGGTGTCAAGTTTCAGGGGGAGGTCCGGCACATCCCTGCCACCCTCAGCCAAGCCCGACATCATGCGGCCAAGTGCCACCCACTCATACCTCCCTCCCCATAGGAAATTGAAAATTGTTCTCGCCAGGGGCCGTCTGATGGCGACCGGCAGAGGGAAAACAGAGTGGAGAGCATGTCCGCCTTGAGCACAAGCACTTTACCCAGAAGTGTCAGCTTCCTGGCATTCCACAATGCTAATCTGGACTTCACTCGCTGAAAACGCCCCTCCCAGTTGACGGTAGCACTATTCATTGGTTGGAATTGTACACCTAAGATCTGTATTGGCCCTTGACACACCGATAGTCCACCCGGAGCAACATCACGCCCCTTCCAACTCCCTTCACTGTACATTTGCAATGTTGAGCCTAGCTCCTGAGACCCTTCAAAAATCCTCAAAACCTCCAAAGCTCTCACCACACACTCGTCACTGTCCAGCAACAATGTTGTGTCATCAGCGTACTGTGACAGTTTCACCCGTAGGTCCCCTCCCCCTGGAACCAGGGTCACCCTCACACTGGCGTCTGCTCTGATGGCCTCTGCAGGGGAATGCAGGGGGGTGCTGAAGCCCTTCAACACCTTCAGCATCTGGGTGCAGCAGAACCGGGAACATCTGGGTGCAGCAGAACCTGGAACTGTCGACAACCGGTCCAGAAACATAGTGGGTCATGCACATGTCGTGCAGCAGAAACCACATCAGAAAAGCGACCGAAAAATTCCTTTAATGCCAAGTCTGTCATAAAAGGGTTGAACATATGGACAGAAATTATCCTAAAGTTAGGTCTGTCCATATTTACCACCTCACACAAATTCAACGGGTGCTTGTTTGCCAATCTAGCACACCTTGCAGTGACAGCCTGATGAGTCTCAGCTGAAACAAATGAAACATCATACCCGGTTGCCTGCTGATGCCACTGAATACAAAAAACGTCCTCCACTGTCAGATTCAACTGGCCCTTGATGATTCTGGTGCAAAACAAATCCCTTGGCATCACTTCCCTGTCGCTGCTCCTCCACTGGAACCTCAAAGTCCTGCGCAGTCCCACCCGAGGAATTGTCCGGCCCTGGTTGGCAAACGCCATGTTAGAAAAAGAAGAAAATACACAGCGCGCGCTTCTCAATTGTACAATTGACAAGAACAGATTTTTTTTTTTTTTTTTTTTTTTTATTAGAAAAAATCAACAGTACAGTAACCATTATACTCCCAACACATGACTTGGCACTGTGTCCCCATTCGCATCCCCGCACCCCTGAAGTGAAACTGCCCATATGTCATGAAAGAAAAACAAACGACTCCAAAACAGAAAAACACAAGCAAAAGAAAGACACAATAAGAAAAACTGAAACATAACCTGTACCAGTGCACCATTATCTTTTATAGCAACCCAAAACCACCTTTCCAATTTTCTTTTGCAGCGTGATACCCCAACTTGTCCACATCCAACTTCATCCTTTCTGTCACCTCCCATTCGACCCCCTTAGCCACCCTCTCTGTAGTCCACTCCACTCCACTCCATTCCGTACGAGCTCCTGTCTTGCCAGCCATAGCCCCCTTTTTTACAGGCTCAGGAGCAACCACAAAATCCCCCACCCACTCCTAATGTGGGCTCCTACAAAACCCCTCTCCACCACCTGCCATGTCAGTGTAAGATCAGGCTTTGCCCTCCCCACAACCTTTTTTGCCTTAGCCCAGAGCTGTCTGGTAAAACTGCACTCCCACATAACATGGTACGCTGTCTCCCCAGCACCACACGATGGTCTCGGGCACAGAGGAGACCGGCCCAGACCGTGCCTGTGTATCTTGTCTCGCACCGGTAGCGTTCTGTGCAAGCAGGCCCAGTTCAGATCCTTCTGCCCATTACTCAGGCCTACTGCCTGAACACCCACCAAAACTGATGACGGTAACCCCAACAACGGAGACGGGTTTACCTTCCCTCTAACCACCCTGTACAGGAGCCTTTGCTGCTTCCATATGCCATCTTCCAGGGCCTCAGCGTGAGCCCTCAGCCACTTGGCAACCCAGGCATAGTGCCACGGTAGCTGCTCTGACCTCGGACTTACATTGGACCAGTTCAGTATCCCTCTGGCAGCGTAAAAAAAGAAATATTTCATACCTAAACTAGCCGGATGCCCCACCTCTGAAGCCTTGTCCTGAAGCAGAGACGCCACAAAAATGGTGTCAAGTTTTAGGGGGAGGTCCGGCACATCCCTGCCACCCTCAGCCAAGCCCGACATCATGCGGCCGCGTGCCACCCACTCATACCTCCCTCCCCATAGGTAATCGAAAATTGTTCTCGCCAGGGGCCGTCTGATGGCGACCGGCAGAGGGAAAACATATGCCAGGTGGAGCACAGAGGAGAGCATGTCCGCCTTGAGCACAAGCACTTTACCCAGAAGTGTCAGCTTCCTGGCCTTCCACAATGCTAATCTGGACTTCAATCGCTGAAAACGCCCCTCCCAGTTGACGGTAGCACTATTCATTGTTTGGAATTGTACACCTAAGATCTTTATTGGCCCTTGACACACCGATAGTCCACCCGGAGCAACATCACGCCCCTTCCAACTCCCTTCACTGTACATTTGCCAATGTTGAGCCTAGCTCCTGAGACCCTTCCAAAATCCTCAAAACCTCCAAAGCTCTCACCACACACTCGTCACTGTCCAGCAACAATGTTGTGTCATCAGTGTACTGTGAAAGTTTCACCCGTAGGTCCCCTCCCCCTGGAACCAGGGTCACCCTCACACTGGCGTCTGCTCTGATGGCCTCTGCAGGGGAATGCAGGGGGGGTGCTGAAGCCCTTCCACACCTTCAACATCTGGGTGCAGCAGATGCGGGAACATCTGGGTGCAGCAGAACCTGGAACTGTCGACAACCAGTCCAGAAACCTAGTGGGTCCCGCACATATCGTGCAGCAGAAACCACATCAGAAAAGCGACCGAAAAATTCCTTTAATGCCAAGTCTGTCATAAAAGGGTTGAACATATGGACAGAAATTATCCTAAAGTTAGGTCTGTCCATATTTACCACCTCACACAAATTCAACGGGTGCTTGTTTGCCAATCTAGCACACCTTGCAGTGACAGCCTGATGAGTCTCAGCTGAAACAAATGAAACATCATACCCGGTTGCCTGCTGATGCCACTGAATACAAAAAACGTCCTCCACCGTCAGATTCAACTGGCCCTTGATGATTCTGGTGCAAAACAAATCCCTTGGCATCACTTCCCTGTCGCTGCTCCTCCACTGGAACCTCAAAGTCCTGCGCAGTCCCACCCAAGGAATTGACCGGCCCTGGTTGGCAAACGCCATGTTAGAAAAAGAAGAAAAAACACAGCGCGCGCTTCTCAAATGTACAAGTGTCAAGAACAGATTTTTTTTTTTTTTTTTTATATTTTATTAGAAAAAAATCAACAGTACAGTAACCATTATACTCCCAACACATGACTTGGCACTGTGTCCCCATTCGCATCCCCACACCCCTGAAGTGAAACTGCCAATATCTCATGAAAGAAAAACAAACGACTCCAAAACAGAAAAACACAAGCAAAAGAAAGACACAATAAGAAAAACTGAAACATAACCTGTACCAGTGCACCTTTATCTTTTATAGCAACCCAAAACCACCTTTCCACTATTCTTTTGCAGCGTGATACCCCAACTTGTCCACATCCCACTTCATCCTTTCTGTCACCTCTAATTCGACCCCCTTAGCCACCCTCTCTGTACTCCACTGCACTCCACTTCATTCCGTACGAGCTCCTGTCTTGCCAGCCATAGCCCCCTTTTGTATAGGCTCAGGAGCAACCACAAAATCCCCCACCCACTCCTAATGTGGGCTCCTACAAAACCCCTCTCCACCACCTGCCATGTCAGTGTAAGATCAGGCTTTGCCCTCCCCACCACCTTTTTTGCCTTAGCCCAGAGCTGTCTGGTAAAACTGCACTCCCACATAACATGGTACGCTGTCTCCCCAGCACCACACGATGGTCTCGGGCACAGAGGAGACCGGCCCAGACCGTGCCTGTGTATCTTGCCTCGCACCGGTAGCGTTCTGTGCAAGCAGGCCCAGTTCAGATCCTTCTGCCCATTACTCAGGCCTACTGCCTGAACACCCACCCAAACTGATGACGGTACCCCCAACAACGGAGACGGGTTTACCTTCCCTCTAACCACCCTGTACAGGAGCCTTTGCTGCTTCCATATGCCATCTTCCAGGGCCTCAGCGTGAGCCCTCAGCCACTTGGCAACCCAGGCATAGTGCCACGGTAGCTGCTCTGACCTCGGACTTACATTGGACCAGTTCAGTATCCCTCTGGCAGCGTAAAAAAAGAAATATTTCATACCTAAACTAGCCGGATGCCCCACCTCTGAAGCCTTGTCCTGAAGCAGAGACGCCACAAAAATGGTGTCAAGTTTTAGGGGGAGGTCCGGCACATCCCTGCCACCCTCAGCCAAGCCCGACATCATGCGGCCACGTGCCACCCACTCATACCTCCCTCCCCATAGGTAATCGAAAATTGTTCTCGCCAGGGGCCGTCTGATGGCGACCGGCAGAGGGAAAACATATGCCAGGTGGAGCACAGAGGAGAGCATGTCCGCCTTGAGCACAAGCACTTTACCCAGAAGTGTCAGCTTCCTGGCCTTCCACAATGCTAATCTGGACTTCAATCGCTGAAAACGCCCCTCCCAGTTGACGGTAGCACTATTCATTGTTTGGAATTGTACACCTAAGATCTTTATTGGCCCTTGACACACCGATAGTCCACCCGGAGCAACATCACGCCCCTTCCAACTCCCTTCACTGTACATTTGCCAATGTTGAGCCTAGCTCCTGAGACCCTTCCAAAATCCTCAAAACCTCCAAAGCTCTCACCACACACTCGTCACTGTCCAGCAACAATGTTGTGTCATCAGTGTACTGTGAAAGTTTCACCCGTAGGTCCCCTCCCCCTGGAACCAGGGTCACCCTCACACTGGCGTCTGCTCTGATGGCCTCTGCAGGGGAATGCAGGGGGGGTGCTGAAGCCCTTCCACACCTTCAACATCTGGGTGCAGCAGATGCGGGAACATCTGGGTGCAGCAGAACCTGGAACTGTCGACAACCAGTCCAGAAACCTAGTGGGTCCCGCACATATCGTGCAGCAGAAACCACATCAGAAAAGCGACCGAAAAATTCCTTTAATGCCAAGTCTGTCATAAAAGGGTTGAACATATGGACAGAAATTATCCTAAAGTTAGGTCTGTCCATATTTACCACCTCACACAAATTCAACGGGTGCTTGTTTGCCAATCTAGCACACCTTGCAGTGACAGCCTGATGAGTCTCAGCTGAAACAAATGAAACATCATACCCGGTTGCCTGCTGATGCCACTGAATACAAAAAACGTCCTCCACCGTCAGATTCAACTGGCCCTCGATGATTCTGGTGCAAAACAAATCCCTTGGCATCACTTCCCTGTCGCTGCTCCTCCACTGGAACCTCAAAGTCCTGCGCAGTCCCACCCAAGGAATTGACCGGCCCTGGTTGGCAAACGCCATGTTAGAAAAAGAAGAAAAAACACAGCGCGCGCTTCTCAAATGTACAAGTGTCAAGAACAGATTTTTTTTTTTTTTTATATTTTATTAGAAAAAAATCAACAGTACAGTAACCATTATACTCCCAACACATGACTTGGCACTGTGTCCCCATTCGCATCCCCACACCCCTGAAGTGAAACTGCCAATATCTCATGAAAGAAAAACAAACGACTCCAAAACAGAAAAACACAAGCAAAAGAAAGACACAATAAGAAAAACTGAAACATAACCTGTACCAGTGCACCTTTATCTTTTATAGCAACCCAAAACCACCTTTCCACTATTCTTTTGCAGCGTGATACCCCAACTTGTCCACATCCCACTTCATCCTTTCTGTCACCTCTAATTCGACCCCCTTAGCCACCCTCTCTGTACTCCACTGCACTCCACTTCATTCCGTACGAGCTCCTGTCTTGCCAGCCATAGCCCCCTTTTGTATAGGCTCAGGAGCAACCACAAAATCCCCCACCCACTCCTAATGTGGGCTCCTACAAAACCCCTCTCCACCACCTGCCATGTCAGTGTAAGATCAGGCTTTGCCCTCCCCACCACCTTTTTTGCCTTAGCCCAGAGCTGTCTGGTAAAACTGCACTCCCACATAACATGGTACGCTGTCTCCCCAGCACCACACGATGGTCTCGGGCACAGAGGAGACCGGCCCAGACCGTGCCTGTGTATCTTGCCTCGCACCGGTAGCGTTCTGTGCAAGCAGGCCCAGTTCAGATCCTTCTGCCCATTACTCAGGCCTACTGCCTGAACACCCACCCAAACTGATGACGGTACCCCCAACAACGGAGACGGGTTTACCTTCCCTCTAACCACCCTGTACAGGACCCTTTGCTGCTTCCATATGCCATCTTCCAGGGCCTCAGGGTGAGCCCTCAGCCACTTGGCAACCCAGGCATAGTGCCACGGTAGCTGCTCTGACCTCGGACTTACATTGGACCAGTTCAGTATCCCTCTGGCAGCGTATAAAAAGAAATATTTCATACCTAAACTAGCCGGATGCCCCACCTCTGAAGCCA
Source organism: Channa argus (assembly GCF_033026475.1). NCBI lineage: Eukaryota > Metazoa > Chordata > Actinopteri > Anabantiformes > Channidae > Channa > Channa argus. Next base: position 632,340 of record NW_027125237.1, on the reverse strand, counting down.
TGTCCTGAAGCAGAGACGACACAAAAATGGTGTCAAGTTTCAGGGGGAGGTCCGGCACATCCCTGCCACCCTCAGCCAAGCCCGACATCATGCGGCCACGTGCCACCCACTCATACCTCCCTCCCCATAGGAAATCGAAAATTGTTCTCGCCAGGGGCCGTCTGATGGCGACCGGCAGAGGGAAAACATATGCCAGGTGGAGCACAGAGGAGAGCATGTCCGCCTTGAGCACAAGCACTTTACCCAGAAGTGTCAGCTTCCTGGCCTTCCACAATGCTAATCTGGACTTCAATCGCTGAAAACGCCCCTCCCAGTTGACGGTAGCACTATTCATTGTTTGGAATTGTACACCTAAGATCTTTATTGGCCCTTGACACACCGATAGTCCACCCGGAGCAACATCACGCCCCTTCCAACTCCCTTTACTGTACATTTGCCAATGTTGAGCCTAGCTCCTGAGACCCTTCCAAAATCCTCAAAACCTCCAAAGCTCTCACCACACACTCGTCACTGTCCAGCAACAATGTTGTGTCATCAGTGTACTGTGAAAGTTTCACCCGTAGGTCCCCTCCCCCTGGAACCAGGGTCACCCTCACACTGGCGTCTGCTCTGATGGCCTCTGCAGGGGAATGCAGGGGGGGTGCTGAAGCCCTTCCACACCTTCAGCATCTGGGTGCAGCAGAACCGGGAACATCTGGGTGCAGCAGAACCTGGAACTGTCGACAACCAGTCCAGAAACCTAGTGGGTCCCGCACATATCGTGCAGCAGAAACCACATCAGAAAAGCGACCGAAAAATTCCTTTAATGCCAAGTCTGTCATAAAAGGGTTGAACTTATGGACAGAAATTATCCTAAAGTTAGGTCTGTCCATATTTACCACCTCACACAAATTCAACGGGTGCTTGTTTGCCAATCTAGCACACCTTGCAGTGACAGCCTGATGAGTCTCAGCTGAAACAAATGAAACATCATACCCGGTTGCCTGCTGATGCCACTGAATACAAAAAACGTCCTCCACCGTCAGATTCAACTGGCCCTTGATGATTCTGATGCAAAACAAATCCCTTGGCATCACTTCCCTGTCGCTGCTCCTCCACTGGAACCTCAAAGTCCTGCGCAGTCCCACCCAAGGAATTGACCGGTCCTGGTTGGCAAACGCCATGTTAGAAAAAGAAGAAAAAACACAGCCCGCGCTTCTCAAATGTACAAGTGTCAAGAACAGATTTTTTTTTTTTTTTTTTATATTTTATTAGAAAAAAATCAACAGTACAGTAACCAACACATGACTTGGCACTGTGTCCCCATTCGCATCCCCGCACCCCTGAAGTGAAACTGCCAATATCTCATGAAAGAAAAACAAACGACTCCAAAACAGAAAAACACAAGCAAAAGAAAGACACAATAAGAAAAACTGAAACATAACCTGTACCAGTGCACCATTATCTTTTATAGCAACCCAAAACCACCTTTCCACTTTTCTTTTGCAGCGTGATACCCCAACTTGTCCACATCCAACTTCATCCTTTCTGTCACCTCCCATTCGACCCCCTTAGCCACCCTCTCTGTAGTCCACTCCACTCCACTTCATTCCGTACAAGCTCCTGTCTTGCCAGCCATAGCCCCTTTTTGTATAGGCTCAGGAGCAACCACAAAATCCCCCACCCACTCCTAATGTGGGCTCCTACAAAACCCCTCTTCACCACCTGCCATGTCAGTGTAGGATCAGGCTTTGCCCTCCCCACCACCTTTTTTGCCTTAGCCCAGAGCTGTCTGGTAAAACTGCACTCCCACATAACATGGTACGCTGTCTCCCCAGCACCACACGATGGTCTCGGGCACAGAGGAGACCGGCCCAGACCGTGCCTGTGTATCTTGTCTCGCACCGGTAGCGTTCTGTGCAAGCAGGCCCAGTTCAGATCCTTCAGCCCATTAGTTTGGCCTACTGCCTGAACACCCACCGTAACTGATGACGGTACCCCCAACAACGGAGACGGGTTTACCTTCCCTCTAACCACCCTGTACAGGACCCTTTGCTGCTTCCATATGCCATCTTCCAGGGCCTTAGGGTGAGCCCTCAGCCACTTGGCAACCCAGGCATAGTGCCACGGTAGCTGCTTTGACCTCGGACCTACATTGGACCAGTTTAGTACCCTCTGGCAGCGTATAAAAAGAAATATTTCATACCTAAACTAGCCGGATGCCCCACCTCTGAAGCCATGTCCTGAAGCAGAGACGCCACAAAAACGGTGTCAAGTTTCAGGGGGAGGTCCGGCACATCCCTGCCACCCTCAGCCAAGCCCGACATCATGCGGCCAAGTGCCACCCACTCATACCTCCCTCCCCATAGGAAATTGAAAATTGTTCTCGCCAGGGGCCGTCTGATGGCGACCGGCAGAGGGAAAACAGAGCGGAGAGCATGTCCGCCTTGAGCACAAGCACTTTACCCAGAAGTGTCAGCTTCCTGGCATTCCACAATGCTAATCTGGACTTCACTCGCTGAAAACGCCCCTCCCAGTTGACGGTAGCACTATTCATTGGTTGGAATTGTACACCTAAGATCTGTATTGGCCCTTGACACACCGATAGTCCACCCGGAGCAACATCACGCCCCTTCCAACTCCCTTCACTGTACATTTGCCAATGTTGAGCCTAGCTCCTGAGACCCTTCAAAAATCCTCAAAACCTCCAAAGCTCTCACCACACACTCGTCACTGTCCAGCAACAATGTTGTGTCATCAGCGTACTGTGAAAGTTTCACCCGTAGGTCCCCTCCCCCTGGAACCAGGGTCACCCTCACACTGGCGTCTGCTCTGATGGCCTCTGCAGGGGAATGCAGGGGGGTGCTGAAGCCCTTCAACACCTTCAGCATCTGGGTGCAGCAGAACCGGGAACATCTGGGTGCAGCAGAACCTGGAACTGTCGACAACCGTTCCAGAAACCTAGTGGGTCCCGCACATATCGTGCAGCAGAAACCACATCAGAAAAGCGACCGAAAAATTCCTTTAATGCCAAGTCTGTCATAAAAGGGTTGAACATATGGACAGAAATTATCCTAAAGTTAGGTCTGTCCATATTTACCACCTCACACAAATTCAACGGGTGCTTGCTTGCCAATCTAGCACACCTTGCAGTGACAGCCTGATGAGTCTCAGCTGAAACAAATGAAACATCATACCCGGTTGCCTGCTGATGCCACTGAATACAAAAAACGTCCTCCACCGTCAGATTCAACTGGCCCTTGATGATTCTGGTGCAAAACAAATCCTTTGGCATCACTTCCCTGTCGCTGCTCCTCCACTGGAACCTCAAAGTCCTGCGCAGTCCCACCCGAGGAATTGTCCGGCCCTGGTTGGCAAACGCCATGTTAGAAAAAGAAGAAAATACACAGCGCGCGCTTCTCAATTGTACAATTGACAAGAACAGATTTTTTTTTTTTTTTTTTTTTTTTTTTTATTAGAAAAAATCAACAGTACAGTAACCATTATACTCCCAACACATGACTTGGCACTGTGTCCCCATTCGCATCCCCGCACCCCTGAAGTGAAACTGCCAATATCTCATGAAAGAAAAACAAACGACTCCAAAACAGAAAAACACAAGCAAAAGAAAGACACAATAAGAAAAACTGAAACATAACCTGTACCAGTGCACCATTATCTTTTATAGCAACCCAAAACCACCTTTCCACTTTTCTTTTGCAGCGTGATACCCCAACTTGTCCACATCCAACTTCATCCTTTCTGTCACCTCCCATTCGACCCCCTTAGCCACCCTCTCTGTAGTCCACTCCACTCCACTCCATTCCGTACGAGCTCCTGTCTTGCCAGCCATAGCCCCCTTTTTTATAGGCTCAGGAGCAACCACAAAATCCCCCACCCACTCCTAATGTGGGCTCCTACAAAACCCCTCTCCACCACCTGCCATGTCAGTGTAAGATCAGGCTTTGCCCTCCCCACAACCTTTTTTGCCTTAGCCCAGAGCTGTCTGGTAAAACTGCACTCCCACATAACATGGTACGCTGTCTCCCCAGCACCACACGATGGTCTCGGGCACAGAGGAGACCGGCCCAGACCGTGCCTGTGTATCTTGTCTCGCACCGGTAGCGTTCTGTGCAAGCAGGCCCAGTTCAGATCCTTCTGCCCATTACTCAGGCCTACTGCCTGAACACCCACCAAAACTGATGACGGTACCCCCAACAACGGAGACGGGTTTACCTTCCCTCTAACCACCCTGTACAGGAGCCTTTGCTGCTTCCATATGCCATCTTCCAGGGCCTCAGCGTGAGCCCTCAGCCACTTGGCAACCCAGGCATAGTGCCACGGTAGCTGCTCTGACCTCGGACTTACATTGGACCAGTTCAGTATCCCTCTGGCAGCGTAAAAAAAGAAATATTTCATACCTAAACTAGCCGGATGCCCCACCTCTGAAGCCTAGTCCTGAAGCAGAGACGCCACAAAAATGGTGTCAAGTTTTAGGGGGAGGTCCGGCACATCCCTGCCACCCTCAGCCAAGCCCGACATCATGCGGCCACGTGCCACCCACTCATACCTCTCTCCCCATAGGAAATCGAAAATTGTTCTCGCCAGGGGCCGTCTGATGGCGACCGGCAGAGGGAAAACATATGCCAGGTGGAGCACAGAGGAGAGCATGTCCGCCTTGAGCACAAGCACTTTACCCAGAAGTGTCAGCTTCCTGGCCTTCCACAATGCTAATCTGGACTTCAATCGCTGAAAACGCCCCTCCCAGTTGACGGTAGCACTATTCATTGGTTGGAATTGTACACCTAAGATCTTTATTGGCCCTTGACACACCGATAGTCCACCCGGAGCAACATCACGCCCCTTCCAACTCCCTTCACTGTACATTTGCCAATGTTGAGCCTAGCTCCTGAGACCCTTCCAAAATCCTCAAAACCTCCAAAGCTCTCACCACACACTCGTCACTGTCCAGCAACAATGTTGTGTCATCAGTGTACTGTGAAAGTTTCACCCGTAGGTCCCCTCCCCCTGGAACCAGGGTCACCCTCACACTGGCGTCTGCTCTGATGGCCTCTGCAGGGGAATGCAGGGGGGGTGCTGAAGCCCTTCCACACCTTCAACATCTGGGTGCAGCAGATCCGGGAACATCTGGGTGCAGCAGAACCTGGAACTGTCGACAACCAGTCCAGAAACCTAGTGGGTCCCGCACATATCGTGCAGCAGAAACCACATCAGAAAAGCGACCGAAAAATTCCTTTAATGCCAAGTCTGTCATAAAAGGGTTGAACATATGGACAGAAATTATCCTAAAGTTAGGTCTGTCCATATTTACCACCTCACACAAATTCAACGGGTGCTTGTTTGCCAATCTAGCACACCTTGCAGTGACAGCCTGATGAGTCTCAGCTGAAACAAATGAAACATCATACCCGGTTGCCTGCTGATGCCACTGAATACAAAAAACGTCCTCCACCGTCAGATTCAACTGGCCCTTGATGATTCTGGTGCAAAACAAATCCCTTGGCATCACTTCCCTGTCGCTGCTCCTCCACTGGAACCTCAAAGTCCTGCGCAGTCCCACCCAAGGAATTGACCGGCCCTGGTTGGCAAACGCCATGTTAGAAAAAGAAGAAAAAACACAGCGCGCGCTTCTCAAATGTACAAGTGTCAAGAACAGATTTTTTTTTTTTTTTATATTTTATTAGAAAAAAATCAACAGTACAGTAACCATTATACTCCCAACACATGACTTGGCACTGTGTCCCCATTCGCATCCCCACACCCCTGAAGTGAAACTGCCAATATCTCATGAAAGAAAAACAAACGACTCCAAAACAGAAAAACACAAGCAAAAGAAAGACACAATAAGAAAAACTGAAACATAACCTGTACCAGTGCACCTTTATCTTTTATAGCAACCCAAAACCACCTTTCCACTATTCTTTTGCAGCGTGATACCCCAACTTGTCCACATCCCACTTCATCCTTTCTGTCACCTCTAATTCGACCCCCTTAGCCACCCTCTCTGTACTCCACTGCACTCCACTTCATTCCGTACGAGCTCCTGTCTTGCCAGCCATAGCCCCCTTTTGTATAGGCTCAGGAGCAACCACAAAATCCCCCACCCACTCCTAATGTGGGCTCCTACAAAACCCCTCTCCACCACCTGCCATGTCAGTGTAAGATCAGGCTTTGCCCTCCCCACCACCTTTTTTGCCTTAGCCCAGAGCTGTCTGGTAAAACTGCACTCCCACATAACATGGTACGCTGTCTCCCCAGCACCACACGATGGTCTCGGGCACAGAGGAGACCGGCCCAGACCGTGCCTGTGTATCTTGCCTCGCACCGGTAGCGTTCTGTGCAAGCAGGCCCAGTTCAGATCCTTCTGCCCATTACTCAGGCCTACTGCCTGAACACCCACCCAAACTGATGACGGTACCCCCAACAACGGAGACGGGTTTACCTTCCCTCTAACCACCCTGTACAGGACCCTTTGCTGCTTCCATATGCCATCTTCCAGGGCCTCAGGGTGAGCCCTCAGCCACTTGGCAACCCAGGCATAGTGCCACGGTAGCTGCTCTGACCTCGGACTTACATTGGACCAGTTCAGTATCCCTCTGGCAGCGTATAAAAAGAAATATTTCATACCTAAACTAGCCGGATGCCCCACCTCTGAAGCCATGTCCTGAAGCAGAGACGCCACAAAAACGGTGTCAAGTTTCAGGGGGAGGTCCGGCACATCCCTGCAACCCTCAGCCAAGCCCGACATCATGCGGCCACGTGCCACCCACTCATACCTCCCTCCCCATAGGAAATCGAAAATTGTTCTCGCCAGGGGCCGTCTGATGGCGACCGGCAGAGGGAAAACATATGCCAGGTGGAGCACAGAGGAGAGCATGTCCGCCTTGAGCACAAGCACTTTACCCAGAAGTGTCAGCTTCCTGGCCTTCCACAATGCTAATCTGGACTTCAATCGCTGAAAACGCCCCTCCCAGTTGACGGTAGCACTATTCATTGGTTGGAATTGTACACCTAAGATCTTTATTGGCCCTTGACACACCGATAGTCCACCCGGAGCAACATCACGCCCCTTCCAACTCCCTTCACTGTACATTTGCCAATGTTGAGCCTAGCTCCTGAGACCCTTCCAAAATCCTCAAAACCTCCAAAGCTCTCACCACACACTCGTCACTGTCCAGCAACAATGTTGTGTCATCAGCGTACTGTGAAAGTTTCACCCGTAGGTCCCCTCCCCCTGGAACCAGGGTCACCCTCACACTGGCGTCTGCTCTGATGGCCTCTGCAGGGGAATGCAGGGGGGGTGCTGAAGCCCTTCCACACCTTCAACATCTGGGTGCAGCAGATGCGGGAACATCTGGGTGCAGCAGAACCTGGAACTGTCGACAACCAGTCCAGAAACCTAGTGGGTCCCGCACATATCGTGCAGCAGAAACCACATCAGAAAAGCGACCGAAAAATTCCTTTAATGCCAAGTCTGTCATAAAAGGGTTGAACATATGGACAGAAATTATCCTAAAGTTAGGTCTGTCCATATTTACCACCTCACACAAATTCAACGGGTGCTTGTTTGCCAATCTAGCACACCTTGCAGTGACAGCCTGATGAGTCTCAGCTGAAACAAATGAAACATCATACCCGGTTGCCTGCTGATGCCACTGAATACAAAAAACGTCCTCCACCGTCAGATTCAACTGGCCCTTGATGATTCTGGTGCAAAACAAATCCCTTGGCATCACTTCCCTGTCGCTGCTCCTCCACTGGAACCTCAAAGTCCTGCGCAGTCCCACCCAAGGAATTGACCGGCCCTGGTTGGCAAACGCCATGTTAGAAAAAGAAGAAAAAACACAGCGCGCGCTTCTCAAATGTACAAGTGTCAAGAACAGATTTTTTTTTTTTTTTTTTATATTTTATTAGAAAAAATCAACAGTACAGTAACCATTATACTCCCAACACATGACTTGGCACTGTGTCCCCATTCGCATCCCCGCACCCCTGAAGTGAAACTGCCCATATGTCATGAAAGAAAAACAAACGACTCCAAAACAGAAAAACACAAGCAAAAGAAAGACACAATAAGAAAAACTGAAACATAACCTGTACCAGTGCACCATTATCTTTTATAGCAACCCAAAACCACCTTTCCAATTTTCTTTTGCAGCGTGATACCCCAACTTGTCCACATCCAACTTCATCCTTTCTGTCACCTCCCATTCGACCCCCTTAGCCACCCTCTCTGTAGTCCACTCCACTCCACTCCATTCCGTACGAGCTCCTGTCTTGCCAGCCATAGCCCCCTTTTTTATAGGCTCAGGAGCAACCACAAAATCCCCCACCCACTCCTAATGTGGGCTCCTACAAAACCCCTCTCCACCACCTGCCATGTCAGTGTAAGATCAGGCTTTGCCCTCCCCACAACCTTTTTTGCATTAGCCCAGAGCTGTCTGGTAAAACTGCACTCCCACATAACATGGTACGCTGTCTCCCCAGCACCACACGATGGTCTCGGGCACAGAGGAGACCGGCCCAGACCGTGCCTGTGTATCTTGTCTCGCACCGGTAGCGTTCTGTGCAAGCAGGCCCAGTTCAGATCCTTCTGCCCATTACTCAGGCCTACTGCCTGAACACCCACCAAAACTGATGACGGTACCCCCAACAACGGAGACGGGTTTACCTTCCCTCTAACCACCCTGTACAGGAGCCTTTGCTGCTTCCATATGCCATCTTCCAGGGCCTCAGCGTGAGCCCTCAGCCACTTGGCAACCCAGGCATAGTGCCACGGTAGCTGCTCTGACCTCGGACTTACATTGGACCAGTTCAGTATCCCTCTGGCAGCGTAAAAAAAGAAATATTTCATACCTAAACTAGCCGGATGCCCCACCTCTGAAGCCTTGTCCTGAAGCAGAGACGCCACAAAAATGGTGTCAAGTTTTAGGGGGAGGTCCGGCACATCCCTGCCACCCTCAGCCAAGCCCGACATCATGCGGCCGCGTGCCACCCACTCATACCTCCCTCCCCATAGGTAATCGAAAATTGTTCTCGCCAGGGGCCGTCTGATGGCGACCGGCAGAGGGAAAACATATGCCAGGTGGAGCACAGAGGAGAGCATGTCCGCCTTGAGCACAAGCACTTTACCCAGAAGTGTCAGCTTCCTGGCCTTCCACAATGCTAATCTGGACTTCAATCGCTGAAAACGCCCCTCCCAGTTGACGGTAGCACTATTCATTGGTTGGAATTGTACACCTAAGATCTTTATTGGCCCTTGACACACCGATAGTCCACCCGGAGCAACATCACGCCCCTTCCAACTCCCTTCACTGTACATTTGCCAATGTTGAGCCTAGCTCCTGAGACCCTTCCAAAATCCTCAAAACCTCCAAAGCTCTCACCACACACTCGTCACTGTCCAGCAACAATGTTGTGTCATCAGTGTACTGTGAAAGTTTCACCCGTAGGTCCCCTCCCCCTGGAACCAGGGTCACCCTCACACTGGCGTCTGCTCTGATGGCCTCTGCAGGGGAATGCAGGGGGGGTGCTGAAGCCCTTCCACACCTTCAACATCTGGGTGCAGCAGATCCGGGAACATCTGGGTGCAGCAGAACCTGGAACTGTCGACAACCAGTCCAGAAACCTAGTGGGTCCCGCACATATCGTGCAGCAGAAACCACATCAGAAAAGCGACCGAAAAATTCCTTTAATGCCAAGTCTGTCATAAAAGGGTTGAACATATGGACAGAAATTATCCTAAAGTTAGGTCTGTCCATATTTACCACCTCACACAAATTCAACGGGTGCTTGTTTGCCAATCTAGCACACCTTGCAGTGACAGCCTGATGAGTCTCAGCTGAAACAAATGAAACATCATACCCGGTTGCCTGCTGATGCCACTGAATACAAAAAACGTCCTCCACCGTCAGATTCAACTGGCCCTTGATGATTCTGGTGCAAAACAAATCCCTTGGCATCACTTCCCTGTCGCTGCTCCTCCACTGGAACCTCAAAGTCCTGCGCAGTCCCACCCAAGGAATTGACCGGCCCTGGTTGGCAAACGCCATGTTAGAAAAAGAAGAAAAAACACAGCGCGCGCTTCTCAAATGTACAAGTGTCAAGAACAGATTTTTTTTTTTTTTTATATTTTATTAGAAAAAAATCAACAGTACAGTAACCATTATACTCCCAACACATGACTTGGCACTGTGTCCCCATTCGCATCCCCACACCCCTGAAGTGAAACTGCCAATATCTCATGAAAGAAAAACAAACGACTCCAAAACAGAAAAACACAAGCAAAAGAAAGACACAATAAGAAAAACTGAAACATAACCTGTACCAGTGCACCTTTATCTTTTATAGCAACCCAAAACCACCTTTCCACTATTCTTTTGCAGCGTGATACCCCAACTTGTCCACATCCCACTTCATCCTTTCTGTCACCTCTAATTCGACCCCCTTAGCCACCCTCTCTGTACTCCACTGCACTCCACTTCATTCCGTACGAGCTCCTGTCTTGCCAGCCATAGCCCCCTTTTGTATAGGCTCAGGAGCAACCACAAAATCCCCCACCCACTCCTAATGTGGGCTCCTACAAAACCCCTCTCCACCACCTGCCATGTCAGTGTAAGATCAGGCTTTGCCCTCCCCACCACCTTTTTTGCCTTAGCCCAGAGCTGTCTGGTAAAACTGCACTCCCACATAACATGGTACGCTGTCTCCCCAGCACCACACGATGGTCTCGGGCACAGAGGAGACCGGCCCAGACCGTGCCTGTGTATCTTGCCTCGCACCGGTAGCGTTCTGTGCAAGCAGGCCCAGTTCAGATCCTTCTGCCCATTACTCAGGCCTACTGCCTGAACACCCACCCAAACTGATGACGGTACCCCCAACAACGGAGACGGGTTTACCTTCCCTCTAACCACCCTGTACAGGACCCTTTGCTGCTTCCATATGCCATCTTCCAGGGCCTCAGGGTGAGCCCTCAGCCACTTGGCAACCCAGGCATAGTGCCACGGTAGCTGCTCTGACCTCGGACTTACATTGGACCAGTTCAGTATCCCTCTGGCAGCGTATAAAAAGAAATATTTCATACCTAAACTAGCCGGATGCCCCACCTCTGAAGCCATGTCCTGAAGCAGAGACGCCACAAAAACGGTGTCAAGTTTCAGGGGGAGGTCCGGCACATCCCTGCAACCCTCAGCCAAGCCCGACATCATGCGGCCACGTGCCACCCACTCATACCTCCCTCCCCATAGGAAATCGAAAATTGTTCTCGCCAGGGGCCGTCTGATGGCGACCGGCAGAGGGAAAACATATGCCAGGTGGAGCACAGAGGAGAGCATGTCCGCCTTGAGCACAAGCACTTTACCCAGAAGTGTCAGCTTCCTGGCCTTCCACAATGCTAATCTGGACTTCAATCGCTGAAAACGCCCCTCCCAGTTGACGGTAGCACTATTCATTGGTTGGAATTGTACACCTAAGATCTTTATTGGCCCTTGACACACCGATAGTCCACCCGGAGCAACATCACGCCCCTTCCAACTCCCTTCACTGTACATTTGCCAATGTTGAGCCTAGCTCCTGAGACCCTTCCAAAATCCTCAAAACCTCCAAAGCTCTCACCACACACTCGTCACTGTCCAGCAACAATGTTGTGTCATCAGCGTACTGTGAAAGTTTCACCCGTAGGTCCCCTCCCCCTGGAACCAGGGTCACCCTCACACTGGCGTCTGCTCTGATGGCCTCTGCAGGGGAATGCAGGGGGGGTGCTGAAGCCCTTCCACACCTTCAACATCTGGGTGCAGCAGATGCGGGAACATCTGGGTGCAGCAGAACCTGGAACTGTCGACAACCAGTCCAGAAACCTAGTGGGTCCCGCACATATCGTGCAGCAGAAACCACATCAGAAAAGCGACCGAAAAATTCCTTTAATGCCAAGTCTGTCATAAAAGGGTTGAACATATGGACAGAAATTATCCTAAAGTTAGGTCTGTCCATATTTACCACCTCACACAAATTCAACGGGTGCTTGTTTGCCAATCTAGCACACCTTGCAGTGACAGCCTGATGAGTCTCAGCTGAAACAAATGAAACATCATACCCGGTTGCCTGCTGATGCCACTGAATACAAAAAACGTCCTCCACCGTCAGATTCAACTGGCCCTTGATGATTCTGGTGCAAAACAAATCCCTTGGCATCACTTCCCTGTCGCTGCTCCTCCACTGGAACCTCAAAGTCCTGCGCAGTCCCACCCAAGGAATTGACCGGCCCTGGTTGGCAAACGCCATGTTAGAAAAAGAAGAAAAAACACAGCGCGCGCTTCTCAAATGTACAAGTGTCAAGAACAGATTTTTTTTTTTTTTTTTTATATTTTATTAGAAAAAATCAACAGTACAGTAACCATTATACTCCCAACACATGACTTGGCACTGTGTCCCCATTCGCATCCCCGCACCCCTGAAGTGAAACTGCCCATATGTCATGAAAGAAAAACAAACGACTCCAAAACAGAAAAACACAAGCAAAAGAAAGACACAATAAGAAAAACTGAAACATAACCTGTACCAGTGCACCATTATCTTTTATAGCAACCCAAAACCACCTTTCCAATTTTCTTTTGCAGCGTGATACCCCAACTTGTCCACATCCAACTTCATCCTTTCTGTCACCTCCCATTCGACCCCCTTAGCCACCCTCTCTGTAGTCCACTCCACTCCACTCCATTCCGTACGAGCTCCTGTCTTGCCAGCCATAGCCCCCTTTTTTATAGGCTCAGGAGCAACCACAAAATCCCCCACCCACTCCTAATGTGGGCTCCTACAAAACCCCTCTCCACCACCTGCCATGTCAGTGTAAGATCAGGCTTTGCCCTCCCCACAACCTTTTTTGCATTAGCCCAGAGCTGTCTGGTAAAACTGCACTCCCACATAACATGGTACGCTGTCTCCCCAGCACCACACGATGGTCTCGGGCACAGAGGAGACCGGCCCAGACCGTGCCTGTGTATCTTGTCTCGCACCGGTAGCGTTCTGTGCAAGCAGGCCCAGTTCAGATCCTTCTGCCCATTACTCAGGCCTACTGCCTGAACACCCACCAAAACTGATGACGGTACCCCCAACAACGGAGACGGGTTTACCTTCCCTCTAACCACCCTGTACAGGAGCCTTTGCTGCTTCCATATGCCATCTTCCAGGGCCTCAGCGTGAGCCCTCAGCCACTTGGCAACCCAGGCATAGTGCCACGGTAGCTGCTCTGACCTCGGACTTACATTGGACCAGTTCAGTATCCCTCTGGCAGCGTAAAAAAAGAAATATTTCATACCTAAACTAGCCGGATGCCCCACCTCTGAAGCCTTGTCCTGAAGCAGAGACGCCACAAAAATGGTGTCAAGTTTTAGGGGGAGGTCCGGCACATCCCTGCCACCCTCAGCCAAGCCCGACATCATGCGGCCGCGTGCCACCCACTCATACCTCCCTCCCCATAGGTAATCGAAAATTGTTCTCGCCAGGGGCCGTCTGATGGCGACCGGCAGAGGGAAAACATATGCCAGGTGGAGCACAGAGGAGAGCATGTCCGCCTTGAGCACAAGCACTTTACCCAGAAGTGTCAGCTTCCTGGCCTTCCACAATGCTAATCTGGACTTCAATCGCTGAAAACGCCCCTCCCAGTTGACGGTAGCACTATTCATTGTTTGGAATTGTACACCTAAGATCTTTATTGGCCCTTGACACACCGATAGTCCACCCGGAGCAACATCACGCCCCTTCCAACTCCCTTCACTGTACATTTGCCAATGTTGAGCCTAGCTCCTGAGACCCTTCCAAAATCCTCAAAACCTCCAAAGCTCTCACCACACACTCGTCACTGTCCAGCAACAATGTTGTGTCATCAGTGTACTGTGAAAGTTTCACCCGTAGGTCCCCTCCCCCTGGAACCAGGGTCACCCTCACACTGGCGTCTGCTCTGATGGCCTCTGCAGGGGAATGCAGGGGGGGTGCTGAAGCCCTTCCACACCTTCAACATCTGGGTGCAGCAGATGCGGGAACATCTGGGTGCAGCAGAACCTGGAACTGTCGACAACCAGTCCAGAAACCTAGTGGGTCCCGCACATATCGTGCAGCAGAAACCACATCAGAAAAGCGACCGAAAAATTCCTTTAATGCCAAGTCTGTCATAAAAGGGTTGAACATATGGACAGAAATTATCCTAAAGTTAGGTCTGTCCATATTTACCACCTCACACAAATTCAACGGGTGCTTGTTTGCCAATCTAGCACACCTTGCAGTGACAGCCTGATGAGTCTCAGCTGAAACAAATGAAACATCATACCCGGTTGCCTGCTGATGCCACTGAATACAAAAAACGTCCTCCACCGTCAGATTCAACTGGCCCTCGATGATTCTGGTGCAAAACAAATCCCTTGGCATCACTTCCCTGTCGCTGCTCCTCCACTGGAACCTCAAAGTCCTGCGCAGTCCCACCCAAGGAATTGACCGGCCCTGGTTGGCAAACGCCATGTTAGAAAAAGAAGAAAAAACACAGCGCGCGCTTCTCAAATGTACAAGTGTCAAGAACAGATTTTTTTTTTTTTTTTTATATTTTATTAGAAAAAAATCAACAGTACAGTAACCATTATACTCCCAACACATGACTTGGCACTGTGTCCCCATTCGCATCCCCACACCCCTGAAGTGAAACTGCCAATATCTCATGAAAGAAAAACAAACGACTCCAAAACAGAAAAACACAAGCAAAAGAAAGACACAATAAGAAAAACTGAAACATAACCTGTACCAGTGCACCTTTATCTTTTATAGCAACCCAAAACCACCTTTCCACTATTCTTTTGCAGCGTGATACCCCAACTTGTCCACATCCCACTTCATCCTTTCTGTCACCTCTAATTCGACCCCCTTAGCCACCCTCTCTGTACTCCACTGCACTCCACTTCATTCCGTACGAGCTCCTGTCTTGCCAGCCATAGCCCCCTTTTGTATAGGCTCAGGAGCAACCACAAAATCCCCCACCCACTCCTAATGTGGGCTCCTACAAAACCCCTCTCCACCACCTGCCATGTCAGTGTAAGATCAGGCTTTGCCCTCCCCACCACCTTTTTTGCCTTAGCCCAGAGCTGTCTGGTAAAACTGCACTCCCACATAACATGGTACGCTGTCTCCCCAGCACCACACGATGGTCTCGGGCACAGAGGAGACCGGCCCAGACCGTGCCTGTGTATCTTGCCTCGCACCGGTAGCGTTCTGTGCAAGCAGGCCCAGTTCAGATCCTTCTGCCCATTACTCAGGCCTACTGCCTGAACACCCACCCAAACTGATGACGGTACCCCCAACAACGGAGACGGGTTTACCTTCCCTCTAACCACCGTGTACAGGACCCTTTGCTGCTTCCATATGCCATCTTCCAGGGCCTCAGGGTGAGCCCTCAGCCACTTGGCAACCCAGGCATAGTGCCACGGTAGCTGCTCTGACCTCGGACTTACATTGGACCAGTTCAGTATCCCTCTGGCAGCGTATAAAAAGAAATATTTCATACCTAAACTAGCCGGATGCCCCACCTCTGAAGCCATGTCCTGAAGCAGAGACGCCACAAAAACGGTGTCAAGTTTCAGGGGGAGGTCCGGCACATCCCTGCAACCCTCAGCCAAGCCCGACATCATGCGGCCACGTGCCACCCACTCATACCTCCCTCCCCATAGGAAATCGAAAATTGTTCTCGCCAGGGGCCGTCTGATGGCGACCGGCAGAGGGAAAACATATGCCAGGTGGAGCACAGAGGAGAGCATGTCCGCCTTGAGCACAAGCACTTTACCCAGAAGTGTCAGCTTCCTGGCCTTCCACAATGCTAATCTGGACTTCAATCGCTGAAAACGCCCCTCCCAGTTGACGGTAGCACTATTCATTGGTTGGAATTGTACACCTAAGATCTTTATTGGCCCTTGACACACCGATAGTCCACCCGGAGCAACATCACGCCCCTTCCAACTCCCTTCACTGTACATTTGCCAATGTTGAGCCTAGCTCCTGAGACCCTTCCAAAATCCTCAAAACCTCCAAAGCTCTCACCACACACTCGTCACTGTCCAGCAACAATGTTGTGTCATCAGTGTACTGTGAAAGTTTCACCCGTAGGTCCCCTCCCCCTGGAACCAGGGTCACCCTCACACTGGCGTCTGCTCTGATGGCCTCTGCAGGGGAATGCAGGGGGGGTGCTGAAGCCCTTCCACACCTTCAACATCTGGGTGCAGCAGATGCGGGAACATCTGGGTGCAGCAGAACCTGGAACTGTCGACAACCAGTCCAGAAACCTAGTGGGTCCCGCACATATCGTGCAGCAGAAACCACATCAGAAAAGCGACCGAAAAATTCCTTTAATGCCAAGTCTGTCATAAAAGGGTTGAACATATGGACAGAAATTATCCTAAAGTTAGGTCTGTCCATATTTACCACCTCACACAAATTCAACGGGTGCTTGTTTGCCAATCTAGCACACCTTGCAGTGACAGCCTGATGAGTCTCAGCTGAAACAAATGAAACATCATACCCGGTTGCCTGCTGATGCCACTGAATACAAAAAACGTCCTCCACCGTCAGATTCAACTGGCCCTTGATGATTCTGGTGCAAAACAAATCCCTTGGCATCACTTCCCTGTCGCTGCTCCTCCACTGGAACCTCAAAGTCCTGCGCAGTCCCACCCAAGGAATTGACCGGCCCTGGTTGGCAAACGCCATGTTAGAAAAAGAAGAAAAAACACAGCGCGCGCTTCTCAAATGTACAAGTGTCAAGAACAGATTTTTTTTTTTTTTTTTTATATTTTATTAGAAAAAAATCAACAGTACAGTAACCATTATACTCCCAACACATGACTTGGCACTGTGTCCCCATTCGCATCCCCACACCCCTGAAGTGAAACTGCCAATATCTCATGAAAGAAAAACAAACGACTCCAAAACAGAAAAACACAAGCAAAAGAAAGACACAATAAGAAAAACTGAAACATAACCTGTACCAGTGCACCTTTATCTTTTATAGCAACCCAAAACCACCTTTCCACTATTCTTTTGCAGCGTGATACCCCAACTTGTCCACATCCCACTTCATCCTTTCTGTCACCTCTAATTCGACCCCCTTAGCCACCCTCTCTGTACTCCACTGCACTCCACTTCATTCCGTACGAGCTCCTGTCTTGCCAGCCATAGCCCCCTTTTGTATAGGCTCAGGAGCAACCACAAAATCCCCCACCCACTCCTAATGTGGGCTCCTACAAAACCCCTCTCCACCACCTGCCATGTCAGTGTAAGATCAGGCTTTGCCCTCCCCACCACCTTTTTTGCCTTAGCCCAGAGCTGTCTGGTAAAACTGCACTCCCACATAACATGGTACGCTGTCTCCCCAGCACCACACGATGGTCTCGGGCACAGAGGAGACCGGCCCAGACCGTGCCTGTGTATCTTGCCTCGCACCGGTAGCGTTCTGTGCAAGCAGGCCCAGTTCAGATCCTTCTGCCCATTACTCAGGCCTACTGCCTGAACACCCACCCAAACTGATGACGGTACCCCCAACAACGGAGACGGGTTTACCTTCCCTCTAACCACCCTGTACAGGACCCTTTGCTGCTTCCATATGCCATCTTCCAGGGCCTCAGGGTGAGCCCTCAGCCACTTGGCAACCCAGGCATAGTGCCACGGTAGCTGCTCTGACCTCGGACTTACATTGGACCAGTTCAGTATCCCTCTGGCAGCGTATAAAAAGAAATATTTCATACCTAAACTAGCCGGATGCCCCACCTCTGAAGCCATGTCCTGAAGCAGAGACGACACAAAAATGGTGTCAAGTTTCAGGGGGAGGTCCGGCACATCCCTGCCACCCTCAGCCAAGCCCGACATCATGCGGCCACGTGCCACCCACTCATACCTCCCTCCCCATAGGAAATCGAAAATTGTTCTCGCCAGGGGCCGTCTGATGGCGACCGGCAGAGGGAAAACATATGCCAGGTGGAGCACAGAGGAGAGCATGTCCGCCTTGAGCACAAGCACTTTACCCAGAAGTGTCAGCTTCCTGGCCTTCCACAATGCTAATCTGGACTTCAATCGCTGAAAACGCCCCTCCCAGTTGACGGTAGCACTATTCATTGTTTGGAATTGTACACCTAAGATCTTTATTGGCCCTTGACACACCGATAGTCCACCCGGAGCAACATCACGCCCCTTCCAACTCCCTTTACTGTACATTTGCCAATGTTGAGCCTAGCTCCTGAGACCCTTCCAAAATCCTCAAAACCTCCAAAGCTCTCACCACACACTCGTCACTGTCCAGCAACAATGTTGTGTCATCAGTGTACTGTGAAAGTTTCACCCGTAGGTCCCCTCCCCCTGGAACCAGGGTCACCCTCACACTGGCGTCTGCTCTGATGGCCTCTGCAGGGGAATGCAGGGGGGGTGCTGAAGCCCTTCCACACCTTCAGCATCTGGGTGCAGCAGAACCGGGAACATCTGGGTGCAGCAGAACCTGGAACTGTCGACAACCAGTCCAGAAACCTAGTGGGTCCCGCACATATCGTGCAGCAGAAACCACATCAGAAAAGCGACCGAAAAATTCCTTTAATGCCAAGTCTGTCATAAAAGGGTTGAACATATGGACAGAAATTATCCTAAAGTTAGGTCTGTCCATATTTACCACCTCACACAAATTCAACGGGTGCTTGTTTGCCAATCTAGCACACCTTGCAGTGACAGCCTGATGAGTCTCAGCTGAAACAAATAAAACATCATACCCGGTTGCCTTCTGATGCCACTGAATACAAAAAACGTCCTCCACCGTCAGATTCAACTGGCCCTTGATGATTCTGGTGCAAAACAAATCCCTTGGCATCACTTCCCTGTCGCTGCTCCTCCACTGGAACCTCAAAGTCCTGCGCAGTCCCACCCAAGGAATTGACCGGTCCTGGTTGGCAAACGCCATGTTAGAAAAAGAAGAAAAAACACAGCCCGCGCTTCTCAAATGTACAAGTGTCAAGAACAGATTTTTTTTTTTTTTTTTTATATTTTATTAGAAAAAAATCAACAGTACAGTAACCAACACATGACTTGGCACTGTGTCCCCATTCGCATCCCCGCACCCCTGAAGTGAAACTGCCAATATCTCATGAAAGAAAAACAAACGACTCCAAAACAGAAAAACACAAGCAAAAGAAAGACACAATAAGAAAAACTGAAACATAACCTGTACCAGTGCACCATTATCTTTTATAGCAACCCAAAACCACCTTTCCACTTTTCTTTTGCAGCGTGATACCCCAACTTGTCCACATCCCACTTCATCCTTTCTGTCACCTCCCATTCGACCCCCTTATCCACCCTCTCTGTACTCCACTCCACTCCATTCCGTACGAGCTCCTGTCTTGCCAGCCATAGCCCCCTTTTGTATAGGCTCAGGAGCAACCACAAAATCCCCCACCCACTCCTAATGTGGGCTCCTACAAAACCCCTCTCCACCACCTGCCATGTCAGTGTAAGATCAGGCTTTGCCCTCCCCACCACCTTTTTTGCCTTAGCCCAGAGCTGTCTGGCAAAACTGAACTCCCACATAACATGGTACGCTGTCTCCCCAGCACCACACGATGGTCTCGGGCACAGAGGAGACCGGCCCAGACCGTGCCTGTGTATCTTGTCTCGCACCGGTAGCGTTCTGTGCAAGCAGGCCCAGTTCAGATCCTTCAGCCCATTAGTTTGGCCTACTGCCTGAACACCCACCGTAACTGATGACGGTACCCCCAACAACGGAGACGGGTTTACCTTCCCTCTAACCACCCTGTACAGGACCCTTTGCTGCTTCCATATGCCATCTTCCAGGGCCTTAGGGTGAGCCCTCAGCCACTTGGCAACCCAGGCATAGTGCCACGGTAGCTGCTTTGACCTCGGACCTACATTGGACCAGTTTAGTACCCTCTGGCAGCGTATAAAAAAAAATATTTCATACCTAAACTAGCCGGATGCCCCACCTCTGAAGCCATGTCCTGAAGCAGAGACGCCACAAAAACGGTGTCAAGTTTCAGGGGGAGGTCCGGCACATCCCTGCCACCCTCAGCCAAGCCCGACATCATGCGGCCAAGTGCCACCCACTCATACCTCCCTCCCCATAGGAAATTGAAAATTGTTCTCGCCAGGGGCCGTCTGATGGCGACCGGCAGAGGGAAAACAGAGTGGAGAGCATGTCCGCCTTGAGCACAAGCACTTTACCCAGAAGTGTCAGCTTCCTGGCATTCCACAATGCTAATCTGGACTTCACTCGCTGAAAACGCCCCTCCCAGTTGACGGTAGCACTATTCATTGGTTGGAATTGTACACCTAAGATCTGTATTGGCCCTTGACACACCGATAGTCCACCCGGAGCAACATCACGCCCCTTCCAACTCCCTTCACTGTACATTTGCCAATGTTGAGCCTAGCTCCTGAGACCCTTCAAAAATCCTCAAAACCTCCAAAGCTCTCACCACACACTCGTCACTGTCCAGCAACAATGTTGTGTCATCAGCGTACTGTGAAAGTTTCACCCGTAGGTCCCCTCCCCCTGGAACCAGGGTCACCCTCACACTGGCGTCTGCTCTGATGGCCTCTGCAGGGGAATGCAGGGGGGTGCTGAAGCCCTTCAACACCTTCAGCATCTGGGTGCAGCAGAACCGGGAACATCTGCGTGCAGCAGAACCTGGAACTGTCGACAACCGGTCCAGAAACCTAGTGGGTCCCGCACATATCGTGCAGCAGAAACCACATCAGAAAAGCGACCGAAAAATTCTTTTAATGCCAAGTCTGTCATAAAAGGGTTGAACATATGGACAGAAATTATCCTAAAGTTAGGTCTGTCCATATTTACCACCTCACACAAATTCAACGGGTGCTTGTTTGCCAATCTAGCACACCTTGCAGTGACAGCCTGATGAGTCTCAGCTGAAACAAATGAAACATCATACCCGGTTGCCTGCTGATGCCACTGAATACAAAAAACGTCCTCCACCGTCAGATTCAACTGGCCCTTGATGATTCTGGTGCAAAACAAATCCCTTGGCATCACTTCCCTGTCGCTGCTCCTCCACTGGAACCTCAAAGTCCTGCGCAGTCCCACCCGAGGAATTGTCCGGCCCTGGTTGGCAAACGCCATGTTAGAAAAAGAAGAAAAAACACAGTGCGCGCTTCTCAATTGTACAATTGACAAGAACAGATTTTTTTTTTATTTTTTTTTTATTTTTTATTAGAAAAAATCAACAGTACAGTAACCATTATACTCCCAACACATGACTTGGCACTGTGTCCCCATTCGCATCCCCGCACCCCTGAAGTGAAACTGCCCATATGTCATGAAAGAAAAACAAACGACTCCAAAACAGAAAAACACAAGCAAAAGAAAGACACAATAAGAAAAACTGAAACATAACCTGTACCAGTGCACCATTATCTTTTATATCAACCCAAAACCACCTTTCCACTTTTCTTTTGCAGCGTGATACCCCAACTTGTCCGCATCCAACTTCATCCTTTCTGTCACCTCCCATTCGACCCCCTTAGCCACCCTCTCTGTACTCCACTCCACTCCACTCCATTCCGTACGAGCTCCTGTCTTGCCAGCCATAGCCCCCTTTTGTATAGGCTCAAGAGCAACCACAAAATCCCCCACCCACTCCTAATGTGGGCTCCTACAAAACCCCTCTCCACCACCTGCCATGACAGTGTAAGATCAGGCTTTGCCCTCCCCACCACCTTTTTTGCCTTAGCCCAGAGCTGTCTGGCAAAACTGCACTCCCACATAACTTGGTACGCTGTCTCCCCAGCACCACACGATGGTCTCGGGCACAGAGGAGACCGGCCCAGACCGTGCCTGTGTATCTTGTCTCGCACCGGTAGCGTTCTGTGCAAGAAGGCCCAGTTCAGATCCTTCAGACCATTACTTTGGCCTACTGCCTGAAAACCCACTGTAACTGATGACGGTACCCCCAACAACGGAGATGGGTTTACCTTCCCTCTAACCACCCTGTACAGGACCCTTTGCTGCTTCCATATGCCATCTTCCAGGGCCTTAGGGTGAGCCCTCAGCCACTTGGCAACCCAGGCATAGTGCCACGGTAGCTGCTCTGACCTCGGACTTACATTGGACCAGTTCAGTATCCCTCTGGCAGCGTATAAAAAGAAATATTTCATACCTAAACTAGCCGGATGCCCCACCTCTGAAGCCATGTCCTGAAGCAGAGACGCCACAAAAATGGTGTCAAGTTTCAGGGGGAGGTCCAGATCATCCCTGCCACCCTCAGCCAAGCCCGACATCATGCGGCCACGTGCCACCCACTCATACCTCCCTCCCCATAGGAAATCGAAAATTGTTCTCGCCAGGGGCCGTCTGATGGCGACCGGCAGAGGGAAAACATATGCCAGGTGGAGCACAGAGGAGAGCATGTCCGCCTTGAGCACAAGCACTTTACCCAGAAGTGTCAGCTTCCTGGCCTTCCACAATGCTAATCTGGACTTCACTCGCTGAAAACGCCCCTCCCAGTTGACGGTAGCACTATTCATTGGTTGGAATTGTACACCTAAGATCTGTATTGGCCCTTGACACACCGATAGTCCACCCGGAGCAACATCACGCCCCTTCCAACTCCCTTCACTGTACATTTGCCAATGTTGAGCCTAGCTCCTGAGACCCTTCAAAAATCCTCAAAACCTCCAAAGCTCTCACCACACACTCGTCACTGTCCAGCAACAATGTTGTGTCATCAGCATACTGTGAAAGTTTCACCCGTAGGTCCCCTCCCCCTGGAACCAGGGTCACCCTCACACTGGCGTCTGCTCTGATGGCCTCTGCAGGGGAATGCAGGGGGGTGCTGAAGCCCTTCAACACCTTCAGCATCTGGGTGCAGCAGAACCGGGAACATCTGGGTGCAGCAGAACCTGGAACTGTCGACAACCGGTCCAGAAACCTAGTGGGTCCCGCACATATCGTGCAGCAGAAACCACATTAGAAAAGCGACCGAAAAATTCCTTTAATGCCAAGTCTGTCATAAAAGGGTTGAACATATGGACAGAAATTATCCTAAAGTTAGGTCTGTCCATATTTACCACCTCACACAAATTCAACGGGTGCTTGTTTGCCAATCTAGCACACCTTGCAGTGACAGCCTGATGAGTCTCAGCTGAAACAAATGAAACATCATACCCGGTTGCCTGCTGATGCCACTGAATACAAAAAACGTCCTCCACCGTCAGATTCAACTGGCCCTTGATGATTCTGGTGCAAAACAAATCCCTTGGCATCACTTCCCTGTCGCTGCTCCTCCACTGGAACCTCAAAGTCCTGCGCAGTCCCACCCGAGGAATTGTCCGGCCCTGGTTGGTAAACGCCATGTTAGAAAAAGAAGAAAAAACACAGCGCGCGCTTCTCAATTGTACAATTGACAAGAACAGATTTTTTTTTTATTTTTTATTAGAAAAAATCAACAGTACAGTAACCATTATACTCCCAACACATGACTTGGCACTGTGTCCCCATTCGCATCCCCGCACCCCTGAAGTGAAACTGCCCATATGTCATGAAAGAAAAACAAACGACTCCAAAACAGAAAAACACAAGCAAAAGAAAGACACAATAAGAAAAACTGAAACATAACCTGTACCAGTGCACCATTATCTTTTATAGCAACCCAAAACCACCTTTCCACTTTTCTTTTGCAGCGTGATACCCCAACTTGTCCACATCCAACTTCATCCTTTCTGTCACCTCCCATTCGACCCCCTTAGCCACCCTCTCTGTAGTCCACTCCACTCCACTCCATTCCGTACGAGCTCCTGTCTTGCCAGCCATAGCCCCCTTTTGTATAGGCTCAGGAGCAACCACAAAATCCCCCACCCACTCCTAATGTGGGCTCCTACAAAACCCCTCTCCACCACCTGCCATGACAGTGTAAGATCAGGCTTTGCCCTCCCCACCACCTTTTTTGCCTTAGCCCAGAGCTGTCTGGCAAAACTGCACTCCCACATAACTTGGTACGCTGTCTCCCCAGCACCACACGATGGTCTCGGGCACAGAGGAGACCGGCCCAGACCGTGCCTGTGTATCTTGTCTCGCACCGGTAGCGTTCTGTGCAAAAAGGCCCAGTTCAGATCCTTCAGCCCATTACTTTGGCCTACTGCCTGAACACCCACCGTAACTGATGACGGTACCCCCAACAACGGAGATGGGTTTACCTTCCCTCTAACCACCCTGTACAGGACCCTTTGCTGCTTCCATATGCCATCTTCCAGGGCCTTAGGGTGAGCCCTCAGCCACTTGGCAACCCAGGCATAGTGCCACGGTAGCTGCTCTGACCTCGGACTTACATTGGACCAGTTCAGTATCCCTCTGGCAGCGTATAAAAAGAAATATTTCATACCTAAACTAGCCGGATGCCCCACCTCTGAAGCCATGTCCTGAAGCAGAGACGCCACAAAAATGGTGTCAAGTTTCAGGGGGAGGTCCAGATCATCCCTGCCACCCTCAGCCAAGCCCGACATCATGCGGCCACGTGCCACCCACTCATACCTCCCTCCCCATAGGAAATCGAAAATTGTTCTCGCCAGGGGCCGTCTGATGGCGACCGGCAGAGGGAAAACATATGCCAGGTGGAGCACAGAGGAGAGCATGTCCGCCTTGAGCACAAGCACTTTACCCAGAAGTGTCAGCTTCCTGGCCTTCCACAATGCTAATCTGGACTTCAATCGCTGAAAACGCCCCTCCCAGTTGACGGTAGCACTATTCATTGTTTGGAATTGTACACCTAAGATCTTTATTGGCCCTTGACACACCGATAGTCCACCCGGAGCAACATCACGCCCCTTCCAACTCCCTTCACTGTACATTTGCCAATGTTGAGCCTAGCTCCTGAGACCCTTCCAAAATCCTCAAAACCTCCAAAGCTCTCACCACACACTCGTCACTGTCCAGCAACAATGTTGTGTCATCAGTGTACTGTGAAAGTTTCACCCGTAGGTCCCCTCCCCCTGGAACCAGGGTCACCCTCACACTGGCGTCTGCTCTGATGGCCTCTGCAGGGGAATGCAGGGGGGGTGCTGAAGCGCTTCAACACCTTCAGCATCTGGGTGCAGCAGAACCGGGAACATCTGGGTGCAGCAGAACCTGGAACTGTCGACAACCAGTCCAGAAACCTAGTGGGTCCCGCACATATCGTGCAGCAGAAACCACATCAGAAAAGCGACCGAAAAATTCCTTTAATGCCAAGTCTGTCATAAAAGGGTTGAACATATGGACAGAAATTATCATAACGTTAGGTCTGTCCATATTTACCACCTCACACAAATTCAACGGGTGCTTGTTTGCCAATCTAGCACACCTTGCAGTGACAGCCTGATGAGTCTCAGCTGAAACAAATGAAACATCATACCCGGTTGCCTGCTGATGCCACTGAATACAAAAAACGTCCTCCACCGTCAGATTCAACTGGCCCTTGATGATTCTGGTGCAAAACAAATCCCTTGGCATCACTTCCCTGTCGCTGCTCCTCCACTGGAACCTCAAAGTCCTGCGTAGTCCCACCCAAGGAATTGACCGGCCCTGGTTGGCAAACGCCATGTTAGAAAAAGAAGAAAAAACACAGCCCGCGCTTCTCAAATGTACAAGTGTCAAGAACAGATTTTTTTTTTTTTTTTTTTATATTTTATTAGAAAAAAATCAACAGTACAGTAACCATTATACTCCCAACACATGACTTGGCACTGTGTCCCCATTCGCATCCCCGCACCCCTGAAGTGAAACTGCCAATATCTCATGAAAGAAAAACAAACGACTCCAAAACAGAAAAACACAAGCAAAAGAAAGACACAATAAGAAAATCTGAAACATAACCTGTACCAGTGCACCATTATCTTTTATAGCAACCCAAAACCACCTTTCCACTTTTCTTTTGCAGCGTGATACCCCAACTTGTCCACATCCAACTTCATCCTTTCTGTCACCTCCCATTCGACCCCCTTAGCCACCCTCTCTGTACTCCACTGCACTCCACTTCATTCCGTACGAGCTCCTGTCTTGCCAGCCATAGCCCCCTTTTGTATAGGCTCAGGAGCAACCACAAAATCCCCCACCCACTCCTAATGTGGGCTCCTGCAAAACCCCTCTTCACCACCTGCCATGTCAGTGTAAGATCAGGCTTTGCCCTCCCCACCACCTTTTTTGCCTTAGCCCAGAGCTGTCTGGTAAAACTGCACTCCCACATAACATGGTACGCTGTCTCCCCAGCACCACACGATGGTCTCGGGCACAGAGGAGACCGGCCCAGACCGTGCCTGTGTATCTTGTCTCGCACCGGTAGCGTTCTGTGCAAGCAGGCCCAGTTCAGATCCTTCAGCCCATTAGTTTGGCCTACTGCCTGAACACCCACCGTAACTGATGACGGTACCCCCAACAACGGAGACGGGTTTACCTTCCCTCTAACCACCCTGTACAGGACCCTTTGCTGCTTCCATATGCCATCTTCCAGGGCCTTAGGGTGAGCCCTCAGCCACTTGGCAACCCAGGCATAGTGCCACGGTAGCTGCTCTGACCTCGGACCTACATTGGACCAGTTTAGTACCCTCTGGCAGCGTATAAAAAGAAATATTTCATACCTAAACTAGCCGGATGCCCCACCTCTGAAGCCATGTCCTGAAGCAGAGACGCCACAAAAACGGTGTCAAGTTTCAGGGGGAGGTCCGGCACATCCCTGCCACCCTCAGCCAAGCCCGACATCATGCGGCCAAGTGCCACCCACTCATACCTCCCTCCCCATAGGAAATTGAAAATTGTTCTCGCCAGGGGCCGTCTGATGGCGACCGGCAGAGGGAAAACAGAGTGGAGAGCATGTCCGCCTTGAGCACAAGCACTTTACCCAGAAGTGTCAGCTTCCTGGCATTCCACAATGCTAATCTGGACTTCACTCGCTGAAAACGCCCCTCCCAGTTGACGGTAGCACTATTCATTGGTTGGAATTGTACACCTAAGATCTGTATTGGCCCTTGACACACCGATAGTCCACCCGGAGCAACATCACGCCCCTTCCAACTCCCTTCACTGTACATTTGCCAATGTTGAGCCTAGCTCCTGAGACCCTTCAAAAATCCTCAAAACCTCCAAAGCTCTCACCACACACTCGTCACTGTCCAGCAACAATGTTGTGTCATCAGCGTACTGTGAAAGTTTCACCCGTAGGTCCCCTCTCCCTGGAACCAGGGTCACCCTCACACTGGCGTCTGCTCTGATGGCCTCTGCAGGGGAATGCAGGGGGGTGCTGAAGCCCTTCAACACCTTCAGCATCTGGGTGCAGCAGAACCGGGAACATCTGGGTGCAGCAGAACCTGGAACTGTCGACAACCGGTCCAGAAACCTAGTGGGTCCCGCACATATCGTGCAACAGAAACCACATCAGAAAAGCGACCGAAAAATTCCTTTAATGCCAAGTCTGTCATAAAAGGGTTGAACATATGGACAGAAATTATCCTAAAGTTAGGTCTGTCCATATTTACCACCTCACACAAATTCAACGGGTGCTTGTTTGCCAATCTAGCACACCTTGCAGTGACAGCCTGATGAGTCTCAGCTGAAACAAATGAAACATCATACCCGGTTGCCTGCTGATGCCACTGAATACAAAAAACGTCCTCCACCGTCAGATTCAACTGGCCCTTGATGATTCTGGTGCAAAACAAATCCCTTGGCATCACTTCCCTGTCGCTGCTCCTCCACTGGAACCTCAAAGTCCTGCGCAGTCCCACCCGAGGAATTGTCCGGCCCTGGTTGGCAAACGCCATGTTAGAAAAAGAAGAAAAAACACAGTGCGCGCTTCTCAATTGTACAATTGACAAGAACAGATTTTTTTTTTATTTTTTTTTTATTTTTTTATTAGAAAAAATCAACAGTACAGTAACCATTATACTCCCAACACATGACTTGGCACTGTGTCCCCATTCGCATCCCCGCACCCCTGAAGTGAAACTGCCCATATGTCATGAAAGAAAAACAAACGACTCCAAAACAGAAAAACACAAGCAAAAGAAAGACACAATAAGAAAAACTGAAACATAACCTGTACCAGTGCACCATTATCTTTTATAGCAACCCAAAACCACCTTTCCACTTTTCTTTTGCAGCGTGATACCCCAACTTGTCCACATCCAACTTCATCCTTTCTGTCACCTCCCATTCGACCCCCTTAGCCACCCTCTCTGTAGTCCACTCCACTCCACTCCATTCCGTACGAGCTCCTGTCTTGCCAGCCATAGCCCCCTTTTGTATAGGCTCAGGAGCAACCACAAAATCCCCCACCCACTCCTAATGTGGGCTCCTACAAAACCCCTCTCCACCACCTGCCATGACAGTGTAAGATCAGGCTTTGCCCTCCCCACCACCTTTTTTGCCTTAGCCCAGAGCTGTCTGGCAAAACTGCACTCCCACATAACTTGGTACGCTGTCTCCCCAGCACCACACGATGGTCTCGGGCACAGAGGAGACCGGCCCAGACCGTGCCTGTGTATCTTGTCTCGCACCGGTAGCGTTCTGTGCAAAAAGGCCCAGTTCAGATCCTTCAGCCCATTACTTTGGCCTACTGCCTGAACACCCACCGTAACTGATGACGGTACCCCCAACAACGGAGATGGGTTTACCTTCCCTCTAACCACCCTGTACAGGACCCTTTGCTGCTTCCATATGCCATCTTCCAGGGCCTTAGGGTGAGCCCTCAGCCACTTGGCAACCCAGGCATAGTGCCACGGTAGCTGCTCTGACCTCGGACTTACATTGGACCAGTTCAGTATCCCTCTGGCAGCGTATAAAAAGAAATATTTCATACCTAAACTAGCCGGATGCCCCACCTCTGAAGCCATGTCCTGAAGCAGAGACGCCACAAAAATGGTGTCAAGTTTCAGGGGGAGGTCCAGATCATCCCTGCCACCCTCAGCCAAGCCCGACATCATGCGGCCACGTGCCACCCACTCATACCTCCCTCCCCATAGGAAATCGAAAATTGTTCTCGCCAGGGGCCGTCTGATGGCGACCGGCAGAGGGAAAACATATGCCAGGTGGAGCACAGAGGAGAGCATGTCCGCCTTGAGCACAAGCACTTTACCCAGAAGTGTCAGCTTCCTGGCCTTCCACAATGCTAATCTGGACTTCAATCGCTGAAAACGCCCCTCCCAGTTGACGGTAGCACTATTCATTGTTTGGAATTGTACACCTAAGATCTTTATTGGCCCTTGACACACCGATAGTCCACCCGGAGCAACATCACGCCCCTTCCAACTCCCTTCACTGTACATTTGCCAATGTTGAGCCTAGCTCCTGAGACCCTTCCAAAATCCTCAAAACCTCCAAAGCTCTCACCACACACTCGTCACTGTCCAGCAACAATGTTGTGTCATCAGTGTACTGTGAAAGTTTCACCCGTAGGTCCCCTCCCCCTGGAACCAGGGTCACCCTCACACTGGCGTCTGCTCTGATGGCCTCTGCAGGGGAATGCAGGGGGGGTGCTGAAGCCCTTCAACACCTTCAGCATCTGGGTGCAGCAGAACCGGGAACATCTGGGTGCAGCAGAACCTGGAACTGTCGACAACCAGTCCAGAAACCTAGTGGGTCCCGCACATATCGTGCAGCAGAAACCACATCAGAAAAGCGACCGAAAAATTCCTTTAATGCCAAGTCTGTCATAAAAGGGTTGAACATATGGACAGAAATTATCATAACGTTAGGTCTGTCCATATTTACCACCTCACACAAATTCAACGGGTGCTTGTTTGCCAATCTAGCACACCTTGCAGTGACAGCCTGATGAGTCTCAGCTGAAACAAATGAAACATCATACCCGGTTGCCTGCTGATGCCACTGAATACAAAAAACGTCCTCCACCGTCAGATTCAACTGGCCCTTGATGATTCTGGTGCAAAACAAATCCCTTGGCATCACTTCCCTGTCGCTGCTCCTCCACTGGAACCTCAAAGTCCTGCGTAGTCCCACCCAAGGAATTGACCGGCCCTGGTTGGCAAACGCCATGTTAGAAAAAGAAGAAAAAACACAGCCCGCGCTTCTCAAATGTACAAGTGTCAAGAACAGATTTTTTTTTTTTTTTTTTTATATTTTATTAGAAAAAAATCAACAGTACAGTAACCATTATACTCCCAACACATGACTTGGCACTGTGTCCCCATTCGCATCCCCGCACCCCTGAAGTGAAACTGCCAATATCTCATGAAAGAAAAACAAACGACTCCAAAACAGAAAAACACAAGCAAAAGAAAGACACAATAAGAAAATCTGAAACATAACCTGTACCAGTGCACCATTATCTTTTATAGCAACCCAAAACCACCTTTCCACTTTTCTTTTGCAGCGTGATACCCCAACTTGTCCACATCCAACTTCATCCTTTCTGTCACCTCCCATTCGACCCCCTTAGCCACCCTCTCTGTAGTCCACTCCACTCCACTTCATTCCGTACGAGCTCCTGTCTTGCCAGCCATAGCCCCCTTTTGTATAGGCTCAGGAGCAACCACAAAATCCCCCACCCACTCCTAATGTGGGCTCCTGCAAAACCCCTCTTCACCACCTGCCATGTCAGTGTAAGATCAGGCTTTGCCCTCCCCACCACCTTTTTTGCCTTAGCCCAGAGCTGTCTGGTAAAACTGCACTCCCACATAACATGGTACGCTGTCTCCCCAGCACCACACGATGGTCTCGGGCACAGAGGAGACCGGCCCAGACCGTGCCTGTGTATCTTGTCTCGCACCGGTAGCGTTCTGTGCAAGCAGGCCCAATTCAGATCCTTCAGCCCATTAGTTTGGCCTACTGCCTGAACACCCACCGTAACTGATGACGGTACCCCCAACAACGGAGACGGGTTTACCTTCCCTCTAACCACCCTGTACAGGACCCTTTGCTGCTTCCATATGCCATCTTCCAGGGCCTTAGGGTGAGCCCTCAGCCACTTGGCAACCCAGGCATAGTGCCACGGTAGCTGCTCTGACCTCGGACCTACATTGGACCAGTTTAGTACCCTCTGGCAGCGTATAAAAAGAAATATTTCATACCTAAACTAGCCGGATGCCCCACCTCTGAAGCCATGTCCTGAAGCAGAGACGCCACAAAAACGGTGTCAAGTTTCAGGGGGAGGTCCGGCACATCCCTGCCACCCTCAGCCAAGCCCGACATCATGCGGCCAAGTGCCACCCACTCATACCTCCCTCCCCATAGGAAATTGAAAATTGTTCTCGCCAGGGGCCGTCTGATGGCGACCGGCAGAGGGAAAACAGAGTGGAGAGCATGTCCGCCTTGAGCACAAGCACTTTACCCAGAAGTGTCAGCTTCCTGGCATTCCACAATGCTAATCTGGACTTCACTCGCTGAAAACGCCCCTCCCAGTTGACGGTAGCACTATTCATTGGTTGGAATTGTACACCTAAGATCTGTATTGGCCCTTGACACACCGATAGTCCACCCGGAGCAACATCACGCCCCTTCCAACTCCCTTCACTGTACATTTGCCAATGTTGAGCCTAGCTCCTGAGACCCTTCAAAAATCCTCAAAACCTCCAAAGCTCTCACCACACACTCGTCACTGTCCAGCAACAATGTTGTGTCATCAGCGTACTGTGAAAGTTTCACCCGTAGGTCCCCTCTCCCTGGAACCAGGGTCACCCTCACACTGGCGTCTGCTCTGATGGCCTCTGCAGGGGAATGCAGGGGGGTGCTGAAGCCCTTCAACACCTTCAGCATCTGGGTGCAGCAGAACCGGGAACATCTGGGTGCAGCAGAACCTGGAACTGTCGACAACCGGTCCAGAAACCTAGTGGGTCCCGCACATATCGTGCAACAGAAACCACATCAGAAAAGCGACCGAAAAATTCCTTTAATGCCAAGTCTGTCATAAAAGGGTTGAACATATGGACAGAAATTATCCTAAAGTTAGGTCTGTCCATATTTACCACCTCACACAAATTCAACGGGTGCTTGTTTGCCAATCTAGCACACCTTGCAGTGACAGCCTGATGAGTCTCAGCTGAAACAAATGAAACATCATACCCGGTTGCCTGCTGATGCCACTGAATACAAAAAACGTCCTCCACCGTCAGATTCAACTGGCCCTTGATGATTCTGGTGCAAAACAAATCCCTTGGCATCACTTCCCTGTCGCTGCTCCTCCACTGGAACCTCAAAGTCCTGCGCAGTCCCACCCGAGGAATTGTCCGGCCCTGGTTGGCAAACGCCATGTTAGAAAAAGAAGAAAAAACACAGTGCGCGCTTCTCAATTGTACAATTGACAAGATCAGATTTTT